>NW_023592781.1:0-32023 GCF_014839805.1 Manduca sexta | reverse complement strand
TGAATAAGGATGTCATTATATAAGTCTTGAACATTATGTTGTTGATTATGAGTTTTTGAAGATGTATAATGTAAATTCTCTCCTATCAAATAAAATGCCTTTTTTAAACACGGCGCATGGTTCTACTGCACCTGATGGTAAGTGTAGTGGAGATATAGAATGTCGACTGACAAGAGATGATTACACCTCGACAGTCGACACAATTATGCCTGTTGGAACCGGTTATACACATCGCGCCCTTAGAACTAAGATGGCCTAACTAAAACAAGAAGATTTGCGGGAAATAAAAGATTTGAAATCAATATAGGAGGCAATGAATTAGGCGGTCGTTGTAAGTGACAATCTCTGTTTCTATTTTATAATGAAATTCCTTTGTCATAGAGTTATAGATATGCTTTGAGAAGCCGTTTTTAGTTATTAGATTTTGAGTTATGTAACTTAGTTCTAAGGTGACATCTAGTGATCCGGAACGCGACATTTACGTACCAATGGCGGGTTTTAACATCTTAATTATCCACAAAAGTTTAAAAGCAATTCATAACGCTTTTATTATAAATAAAACTAAATGAATTATTATTCCATTATATTTTATATCAAAACACACTCTTATTAAATACACAATTCCACACTTTATTATAATTGAGATCTTTCTAAATTAACAATATAATATCAATTAATTAAATAACTAATTAAGATTACATATATTATGAGAATGTAGAAAATTGTACACCTCTTTAATAAATTATAAATGGAAAATAATATTCGAAAGAATTCCATCAGCTTTAATAAACCGCCATTTTAGATTCATGTCTTTATTGGCATCTTATAAATATCAAAGAAATATTTTATTGTTATTTGAATTTAAATTATTTCTTCCGCACACAAACAAAAAGTATTTATTTGAGAAACTCAAACATGTCCTTCCCTGACAATAAAATCGAATTAAAATATCATTTCACAATCAAGTTAAAACTGTGATAAATAGTATAAAATTTATCATAAAGTTTAATGTTAATCTAAATCACACTCTACACTTTAAATATTAAAGTCCTACTTCGTTTATCAAAAGCCTCTGAGTATTAATTATATCTAACCTAAATATTTTGTGATCTCAATATTCCGGGACACTGCATACTTATATATTACTTGTGTTATCGAATTCAGCGTCCCTTACATACTGTCAGATATTAAACTAGCTGACCCGACAGACGTTGTCCTGTCTTAACTATGTACGCGCGCATTCTGTCGATCGCTGACAGTTCATTTCACTGACAGTTATAACAATTATATTAAAAATATATATCTTAAATTTTCTAATATTCCGCGCCAGATTTTTGAATTTTTTTTCTTTCATTAGAATCTTCTCCTGACAATAACAAACACAACATAAAATAAATAGTGAAATCGGTCCAGCAGTTCACGCGTGATGGCGTGACCAAGGGAAATAGGGATTCATTTTTATATATATATTTTATATATATACCCGACATCAGGGCCAAATTTGTGCTCCAAAAAGTTATTACCAATTGGTAATAAGTCGCTCTCTTATTCGGAATGTGACAAAATGTACAAAACATTTTACAAGAAAATATACTAATGTTCGCATTAAAAACGTGCAAATTATTATGTGGAAAAATATAAGTATTTTACATTGATTGCTATTTCACAGTAGATTGCACCATTGCATAAGCGCCAAATTTTGGATAACAATCTCTGTCCGCTCTATATAATCTTAGAATTACCATATAGTTTATAGTTAATTGTTTGTGTTTAGTATAACAGCCACGATTATGCGCGGCACTGACGCCATTTTAGGTGTATCTTTATCTACAGCGGTAAGCAAACCGCAACTCAGTTCTCAGTTATTTGAGACCGGATAAGTCACTCGACGTGCGAATCCAATTAAAATCATATGAGATATTCGCGTTTCTAAATATCGATTAATCTAGTCTCGCGGCGTGTCCGAGCGCCATGTTATGTCGTGCGGTCTCCGGTATAGGTTATTTCATTTAGGAAGACGCACCCCACCTTCTGAGCGGGTGAGTGGTGGGGTAAGGGGACTGATCCAAACCTCAGCATCGAAGTTATTTGTGGTAGTGTGCGTGTGTACTGACGTTGCTCACGCGCACCGCAAGCTATAGGTTCATGGGCGCCCGCCATTATTAGTTTTAGGGGAGGTGCATCTTCACCTACGTATACTACATAATATCATGAATATTTTCTTGAGATGCACGTGTTGTGTTGTGTTGTGTTGTGTCGTGGCTAGGCTAGTCTTCTGCGTGCTGCATGCACTTGTGCCAGGCGTGTTCGTCGGCGCGCAGGTGTCAGGCGCGCTTGGGCCATGGTTTCTTGAGATGCACGTGTTGTGTTGTGTTGTGTTGTGTCGTGGCTAGGCTAGTCTTCTGCGTGCTGCATGCACTTGTGCCAGGCGTGTTCGTCGGCGCGCAGGTGTCGGGCGCGCTTGGGCGAGGGTTTCTTGAGATGCACGTGTTGTGTTGTGTTGTGTCGTGGCTAGGCTAGTCCCTCTGCGTGCTGCATGCACTTGTGCCAGGCGTGTTCGTCGGCGCGCAGGTGTCGGGCGCGCTTGGGCCAGGGTTTCTTGAGATGCACGTGTTGTGTTGTGTTGTGTGGTGTCTAGGCTAGTCCTCTCTGCGTGCTGCATGCACTTGTGCCAGGCGTGTTCGTCGGCGCGCAGGTGTCGGGCGCGCTTGGGCCAGGGTTTCTTGAGATGCACGTGTTGTGTTGTGTTGTGTCGTGGCTAGGCTAGTCCTCTGCGTGCTGCATGCACTTGTGCCAGGCGTGTTCGTCGGCGCGCAGGTGTCGGGCGCGCTTGGGCCAGGGTTTCTTGAGATGCACGTGTTGTGTTGTGTTGTGTTGTGTCGTGGCTAGGCTAGTCCTCTGCGTGCTGCATGCACTTGTGCCAGGCGTGTTCGTCGGCGCGCAGGTGTCGGGCGCGCTTGGGCCAGGGTTTCTTGAGATGCACGTGTTGTGTTGTGTCGTGGCTAGGCTAGTCCTCTGCGTGCTGCATGCACTTGTGCCAGGCGTGTTCGTCGGCGCGCAGGTGTCAGGCGCGCTTGGGCCAGGGTTTCTTGAGATGCACGTGTTGTGTTGTGTTGTGTTGTGTCGTGGCTAGGCTAGTCCTCTGCGTGCTGCATGCACTTGTGCCAGGCGTGTTCGTCGGCGCGCAGGTGTCGGGCGCGCTTGGGCCAGGGTTTCTTGAGATGCACGTGTTGTGTTGTGTTGTGTTGTGTCGTGGCTAGGCTAGTCCTCTGCGTGCTGCATGCACTTGTGCCAGGCGTGTTCGTCGGCGCGCAGGTGTCGGGCGCGCTTGGGCCAGGGTTTCTTGAGATGCACGTGTTGTGTTGTGTCGTGGCTAGGCTAGTCCTCTGCGTGCTGCATGCACTTGTGCCAGGCGTGTTCGTCGGCGCGCAGGTGTCGGGCGCGCTTGGGCCAGGGTTTCTTGAGATGCACGTGTTGTGTTGTGTTGTGTCGTGGCTAGGCTAGTCCTCTGCGTGCTGCATGCACTTGTGCCAGGCGTGTTCGTCGGCGCGCAGGTGTCGGGCGCGCTTGGGCCAGGGTTTCTTGAGATGCACGTGTTGTGTTGTGTTGTGTCGTGGCTAGGCTAGTCCTCTGCGTGCTGCATGCACTTGTGCCAGGCGTGTTCGTCGGCGCTAGGTCAGGAAACCTCCTCGTGGTGCACCCTGGGCAACGGCGCGTCGATCGAGCTGGTCGGCGCGACGGCCAATATCCTGACAATGGAGTTGGATGGCGGTCGTCGCCCCTTGCGGCGGCCGTCGTCCGATTCGGACGAGGTGGGCCCATCTCGGGCGGCTCCCGGTTCTGTCCGGGGTGTCGACGGGCTCGGTGTGCGCTCATCCCGCCCCGAGCAGGCAGTGGGGGACTCCCTCTCCCATTGTCGCCGTCGCAGATCGTAATCTGGTGTGGAGGTCTGTGGATATGTCTCGCGCTCCCACTGGACCGAGGGTCTTGGCTTAACCGCCCGGACCGCGAGGAAAACCTCTATAAAAATCACCCCGAATCCCAAGCGGCGGCGCACCGCGAGGGATGCATGGCCGATGGGTAGTTCGGTCCCGAGTGCGACCCCCGGCAGAGTACCGGCCGACACTCTGCGCGGGTTACGCTAGGCTTACCCAGGTACAGGGGCACTGCCTGGGCGGACCGTTATTTCCCCATACTCGTGGGAATAAGATGGAAACCCAAAAAATAATAAAAAGGAGTGCACTGTCGAGGTAGAGTTGCTCTCCGACCGCGACATCACGTTGGCGACTGGGCGTAACACTGCCTCCACCTCGACTGCCGAGATGCGCGGTGGTAGTGGCTCTAAGCCAGGGAAGGCGGTGGCCGCTAGGAGGCGCGCGCCGGCCCGGATCCTGAGCGAGTCCGAGCCGAGCAGTGACTCTTCGCGGCTACCTAGGCGAATGGCGCGGCAACCCCGTAAGCCGGCCTCAAAAGGCCGCGGGGAGTCCGCACAGTGGCAGTGGCAGCGCAACGGACCCAGTGTTGCGCGCCGCTGCCAAAAAAATATGTGTGGGGCCTCAGCCTCGGATACGGAGGAGGATGACTCCGTGGCCGGGATTAGGGAGGCTTACCAGTCGGCCCTGAGGGAGGAACGTGTGGCCGAAGCCGCCCGCGCAGTGGAGGAGGAGGCAGCGCTCCAGGAAGTGAGGATCGTGGCGCCCTGCCCGAAAATCGCGGCGCCAAAGTCGGCAAAGGTTCCCACAAAGAACCTCCTCCTTGAGGTGGCGGAGAACATCCGTCACGTCTCACAAGCGTCCCGGAACCTCAAAGGGACGTTTGTGAAGGCTCTCAAGGAGGATGCCGCCAAGCTGCAGGAGCGCGCGGAAGAGCCCTCCTCCGCGGAAACCGCGAGACTGGAGGCCATAATAGCCTCCCTCGAGCGGAAGGTGACGGCACTGGAGGCTGCCTTGGCCACCCAGAACAAAATCCTCGAGGATTTTGTGGCCGGCGACCGCTCCAGGGAGCCGAAGGCGGCCTCTAAGAAAAGGAGGAGGATCGCCTCGAGCGGCATGAGAGACGGATGGAAGCTCTCATGGAGAAAACGCTCGAGGCGATCTCGGCCAAACTCGCCCCAGCGCCCTTCCCACGCTCGTCAGTGGCGTCGGTGGTGTCTGGCCCGTCCTGGCCAGCCGTCGGGGAGAGGAGGAGTCGGGCAGCAGCAACACTCGCGGCTCCGCCCAGATCTGCTGACGTTCCAGCTCCCGCCTCGGCCCCGCTCCTGCAGCCACACCTGTGGCCGAGGAGCCTGCCCAACGCCCGCCGCGTCGGCGTATGCGGGGGTCCAGGGAGGAGAGCAGCGACGCCTCTGCCTCAATCCGCTCCGGCCCCACAACAGTGGAAGAAGGGTGGACAGTGGTGGGTAACCGGGGCGGCAGGGGAAGAGGAGCAAGAGGAGGACCGGGCCGAAGCCGAACGCCCCAAATGCCGGCCAGAGGCAGAAGGTGGTGCGCAAGGTTGTGCCCCAGCTTCGTCTTCCGAAGAAGGCTGCCGTCACCCTGACGGTAGCACCGGAGAGCAGTAGAACGGGGCACGACCTACGCCCAGGCCCTGCAGGCGGTCAGGGGCAAAGTCGACCTGGCCAGCCTTGGCATCGGGGTCGGCATGAAGGCGCGACGGGTGGCCACCGGTGCCTACCTTTTCGAGGTGCCCGGACCTGAGTCCGAGGCGAAAGCCGACTCCCTCGTCATCAAAATGAGGGAGGCGCTCTGTGGGTTGGAAGGCGTTCGCGTCTCCCGGCCCGTCATGACGGCAGAGCTGCGCATCTCAGGGCTTGACGAGTCCATCACCCCTGACGATGTCGCAACGGCTATCGCCAAAATCGGAGAGTGTTCGATCGAGGACCTGAAGGTGGGCCAGGTCAAGATCGAGCACTCGGGTCTGGGCGCCGCGTGGGCCCAGTGCCCGGCAAAGGTGGCGGATAAGGTCGCCAGGGCAGGACGCGTCCTGGTAGGCTTCGTGTCCGCCGGGGTCCGGCTCCTTGAGCCGAGGCCCCAAAGGTGTTACAGGTGCCTTTGCCGGGGGCACGTAGGTGCTAAATGCACCGCAGGGGTGGACCGCAGCGGGATCTGCTACCGTTGCGGTCTTGAGGGCCTACAAGGCCAGGGTTGCTCCGCGGAGCCGCATTGCGCAGTGTGCGCAGCTGCCGGCAAACCCGCGGGGCACAGGGTGGGCGGCAAGGATTGCGTCGCCTCTTCGACCCCCTCCCGCAACCGTCGCGGAGGAGGTGCCGAGGTTGTGACGCGTCCGCAACCGTCCCACCCAGTGGAGATGGAGATCGCCCATTAAATCATGGCACAAAAACATTTCCTCCAGGCGAACATCAATCACTGCGCCAGAGCGCAGGACTTGCTTGTTCAGAGCCTGGCGCAGTGGTCAATCCACGTGGCTGTAGTCAGCGAGCCGTATTTCGTTCCCCCCCGGGATGACTGGGCAGGGGACTCCGACGGCTCGGTGGCTGTCATCACCAGGGTGCCGCCGGCTCCCCGCCCTTCGAAAAAGTAGCGAAGGGTACCGGATGTGTGGCGGTTCTGTTGGGGGTGTGGGTAGTGGGAGCCTACTTCTCCCCAACAGATCCCTAGCCGAATTTGAGAGTTTTCTCATTCGGCTGGGAACCCTGGTGGTGCAAAGCAGCCAGCCCCGCCCTGTGCTTGTCGCCGGCGACTTCAATGCCAAATCCTTGGCCTGGGGTTCGTCGGTGACGGACGCGGGGTAGGGCCCTGGAGGAATGGGCGATCTCCTCAGGACTGGTCGTCCTAAATCGGGGGTCGGAGGACACGTGCGTGCGGCACAACGGGGGTTCGGTGGTGGACATCACGTTCGCCACCCCAGACCTAGCCCGCCGTGTCCAGGGCTGGAGAGTCCTGGTGGAGGAGGAGACGCTGTCCGATCACCGGTACATACGGTTCAGTGTCTCCACTCCCCGGACCAACCAGCCCAGTAACAGTGGAAGTTTGACCTCCCGACGATGGGGCGGCCAGCGTTGGGCCGTTACGCGGCTCAACCGGGAGGCCGTGAAGGAAGCCGCTCTTGTTCAGGCGTGGTTCCCTGTACCGGCAGGGCCGGTGCGGGTCGAAGAGGAGGCGGAGTGGTTCGGGGGGGCAATGTCGCAAATCTGCGACGCGGCCATGCCCCGGGCCCGATGCCTCCCTCCGAAGCGACAGGTGTACTGGTGGTCGGCGGAGCTCACCCAGTTACGCGCGTCCTGCATGGCTGCGCGCCGTCGACTCGCCAGACACCGCCGCCGTCATTCCCGTCCGCCCGGCGATGATGAACAGGAGCGGCTGCTTCACGGCCTACACAAGACGGCCAAGAGAGCGCTGCGGGTGGCCATTGCGCAAGCAAAGGCCGCGGCACGTGAGGAGTCTCGGAGAACTCTCGACAGCGACCCGTGGGGACGCCCGTACCGCATGGCGTTGAGCAAGCTCCGCCCGTGGGCGCCCCGCTGACGCAGAGTCTCCGAGCCGATCTGGTGACGGACGTTGTCGCGGCGTTATTTCCGGCCACCCAGGAGGCCATTCCTCCACCGATGGCGCCACGTCCATCGGCGCCATCGTTGTCGATTCCAGCAGAGGATATCCCGGAGGTTTCGCCTGGAGAGCTCCAGGTGGCAGTGTCTCGGTTGCGGAGCAAAACTCGGCTCCGGGGCTCGACGGTGTACCCGGACGTGTCTGGGTCCTCGCTGTCGAGTCACTGGGTACGAGGCTCCGTAGCCTTTTCTCCGCGTGCTTTGAGCAGGGCACTTTCCCGTCGCGGTGGAAGACGGGGAAGCTTGTCCTGCTCAAGAAAGAAGGGAGACCCGCAGAGTCGCCATCGGCCTACCGACCGATCGTGTTGCTCGACGAGGTGTGCAAACTGTTCGAGCGTGTGGTACACGCTCGCCTCGTCGGGCATCTCGAGCGGATCGGCCCGGATCTGGCCGCTTGCCAGTACGGGTTTAGGCGCGGCCGATCCACGATTCACGCGATTCTGCGGGTGAAAGCACTGGCGGAGGATGCAGTCGCTCGGGGTAGGGTCGTGCTGGCGGTGTCCTTAGACATCGCCAACGCGTTTAACACCATGCCCTGGGCCTGCATCAACGAGGCACTGCGGTATCACGAGGTGCCACCTTATCTCCGGCGTCTGGTGCGCTCGTACTTGTCAGACAGGTACGTGGTGTATCCGGGCGCTGACGGGTGGCACCGTAGAGCGATGTCGTGCGGTGTCCCGCAGGGCTCGGTCCTCGGGCCGCTCCTGTGGAACATCGGCTACGACTGGGTGCTCCGTGGTACCAACCTTCGAGGCGTCGCCGTCGTCTGCTATGCGGACGACACGCTCGTGACGGCGACGGCCAGGACCTTTCAGAGGGCGTCCCTGCTCGCCTCATTCGGTACCGAATTGGTGGTGCGCAGGATTCGGCGACTGGGTCTCGCGGTGGCTCTCCACAAGACCGAGGCCCTTGCCTTCCATGGGCCTCGGAGTAGGCCGCCCATCGAGGCCTACATCTCTGTGGAGGGCGTGCGGATACCCGTCGGCTCAAAGATGAAGTATCTCGGTCTTCATCTGGACAGCCGATGGGACTTCCGCGCGCATTTTGAGGCTCTCTCGCCGAAGTTGGTACGGACGGCCGGTGCTCTCGGCCGTCTGCTGCCAAACGTCGAAGGTCCTGGCAATCCCTGCCGGAATCTGTACGCTGGAGTCGTGCGGTCTATGGCCCTATACGGTTCTCCCGTATGGGCCAATTCCCTGAACGACCGCTGCGTCAGGCTGCTGCGAAGACCGCAGCGCATGGTGGCGCAGCGTATCGTCAGGGGCTACCGCACGATCTCACACGAAGCGGCTTGCGTATTGGCGGGCACTCTGCCCTGGGATCTCGACGCGCGGGCTCTCTCTTCTGTCTTCTGGTGGCGGGAAGAGAGCTTGCGCCGAGGACAGAGGCTAGCCCCCCAAGAGGTCGAGACCACTCTGGTCTCCCTCCGCAACGCCGCTGTGGAGGAATGGCAGCTCAGGCTGGAGAGCCCGAGTGCGGGCTTGAGGACCGTCGCGGCAGTGCGACCCGTCCTTCGACAGTGGTTGGACAGGCGCCACGGTGCGCCGACATTCCGGCTGACGCAGGTGCTCACCGGGCACGGGTGCTTCGGTGCATACCTGTGTCGCATAGCCGGGAAGGAGGAGTCCGCCGTGTGCCACCACTGTGGCAACTGCCGCGAGGACACGGCCCAACACACTCTCGAGGAGTGCCCAGCCTGGACGGAAGAGCGCAGCGCTCTCTTGGCCGTCATCGGAAGCGACCTCTCGTTGCCGACCGTGGTCGCCGCCATGGTCCGCAGTCGGAGGTCGTGGCGAGCTATGGCCTCCTTCTGCGAGCGTGCCATGTCGCAGAAGGAGGCCGCGGAGCGGATAGGGAGCAGACCGATCCCGCCCGCCGCCGCCAGAGGAGGAGAAGGAGGCGTCGGGGCGACGGTGTCTAACCCGTCGCCCTGCGCCTCGTGGGCAACCGGGGCCGCCGCTCCTACCATCCATTAAGGCGGCCCACGGGGTGGGCGACAGCGTGAAGGGCTAGGCCTCACGTTGTCGCCGTCGCCACAGCGACGCTCGGCGTGCGGGGGGAACGGACCTTTCCCCGCCGAGTCGGGCCGCGAAAGCGGCACTGCGCAGGGGCGGTTCCGGCGCAATCCATGCGTTCTGCTCAGGTTTTCCCGGAGCCGTCCCTAATGCGCCGATGATGGCCCACGCGGGGTTTTTAGTCGGTATTCCGGTGCGCTAAGTCTGGTAGGGACCCACCCAGCGATCGCCCATCACATCTCGGGCGACTCCTAGCATCGCTGGGTGGAAGGCGCCGGTGAGTCCGACACTCCCCCGCCTCTTCGGAGGTGGGGGGTCCGTAAATGGATTTTCCCCAAAAAAGGGTTTCTTGAGATGCACGTGTTGTGTTGTGTTGTGTCGTGGCTAGGCTAGTCCTCTGCGTGCTGCATGCACTTGTGCCAGGCGTGTTCGTCGGCGCGCAGGTGTCGGGCGCGCTTGGGCCAGGGTTTCTTGAGATGCACGTGTTGTGTTGTGTTGTGTCGTGGCTAGGCTAGTCCTCTGCGTGCTGCATGCACTTGTGCCAGGCGTGTTCGTCGGCGCGCAGGTGTCGGGCGCGCTTGGGCCAGGGTTTCTTGAGATGCACGTGCGACACGTGGGCGCGCTGCTCGCCCGCCGTCGTGAAGCACTTCCCGCACGTGTCGCACTTGAACGGCTTGAGTCCCGTGTGGATCTGGGGACGAAATTCGTTTTTTTTATTGCTATGATTGACGAGCCGAGCTTGCCGTTCGCCTGATGGTAAGCGATACGGCCGATAAACAGTAGAAACAACAACACCTTGAATTACGTATGGTTTGGTATTCCACTGCGCTCGCCATCCTGAGACATGAGATGTTAAGTCTCATTATGTCCCGTAGTTACACTGGCTACAATGCCCTTCAAATCGGAACACAACAGTGACTACACACTGCTTGACAGAAAAAGACATTGCGGTGGTACCTACCCAGGCGGACTCTCACAATATGCGAGAGACCTACCATTAGTAAAAAAAAATATATCAGCACAACTAATAGTAGGGGAAGCCAAGATGCTAAATTTGCAGCTACTAAATCGTCCTGGGGACCTATTGAATTGAGAAGATAGATTAGGTCCTAACGAAAAAAGCTTATGTTAAGTTTGCCATTTTAGTGAGCGTGTATAAATTTTCAAAAATGTAAAAAAAATCAGTCGTATGGAAATACTCGAGCGCGTCAGACATTCATAGTGTATACGCGCTATGTCTTTCTGTTAACCGAGAGATATTAATCTGACGAGTAATTAGGGTGGTCGTAAAAAGGGATAAAAAAGTTATTCGAGCGCGTCAGATTAAGGCAAGGTAAGTTAAGTATGTGCAGAACAGTGTATATTTCAGTAATCTGACGATTTGAGCGTGGCATGAGGAAATGGGTGAGATACAAAGTTGTAAATACGTCGCCTTAAAATACCTTGCCTTAATCTGACGCGCTCGAATTTTTCTGAGGATTGATTTTTTTTACTATTATCTGATGGGCTGCCTTACGCACGCCCCTATATAGAGGATATATATGGTAGGGGTACATTACAGGGTACAAAGTTTCTCCGCATATAATTTTCTGACGCGCTCGAGTTACGCACAAAATCCCTAATATAACAGAAGTTACTGATAAACGGTCTCAATAAAAATAAGAATCTCATTTCAGCTGGGAGTCGTCCACTGCTGGACATAGGCCTCCTCCATTGAGCACCACAGGGACCGGTTCTGGGCCGCCCTCATCCATCGGATTCCGGCGATGAATACTTTTCAAATTTTATAGCAGTTTTTTATACAGAGTCATTTTGTCATTGCGTTACTAAATGAAACCACCTCTGATTTTTTTAAATCATGTGTGTATTCTTTGTGAATTTATCGTTCGCTTTAACGGTGAAGGACAACATCGTGAGGAAACCTGCACATCTGAGAAGTTCTCTATAGGAATTTCGAAGGTGTGTGAAGTCTGCCCGCACTACAGCGTGGTGGACTAAGGCCTAATCCCCCTCAATAGAGGGAGGCCCAGCAGTAGGACAGTATAATCCAGGGCTGATATTATAATACTCACAAACATGTGCCTGCGCCGGTTGTTGTAGAAGGCGAAGTGCTTCCCGCAGAGCGGACACTCGTACGTGGGTCTGGTGGCGGAGTGCACGCGCATGTGGAACACCAGGTTCGTCTTCTGCGTGAAGCTCTTCGTGCATCGATCGCATTTGAACCGCTTCTCGCCGGTGTGCACCCACATGTGGTCCTTGAGGAGGGCCATGCTCTGTCAACAATTTGTATTTATTAGTTTTTTTATATTTATACTAGGTCCCGCTGTGTACTCTACGAAATTTCACGGTGTACTTTTCCAAATGACATGTCCTTTTTTAAGTATCATCATGTACCTTTCCTGGTATAAAGATTTACTTTTCCAAGTAATACAGGGTGTATTATTCCAAATAGTGAAGTGTACTTCACTGACAAGTAACCAAGCTATTATCTTAAAAAAAAAAAAGAAATTTGCAATCGTGAATCTGGCTAGGCCAGCGTGGTGGACTAACTAAACCCTATCAGTACTCCGTGCCCAGCAGTGGGACAGTACACACAGCGCTGGGACTATCATTTACTAGCTTTTGTTAAAGGTTTCATCGGTTAATGACAAACATAAAACTACTACATCCATTCCTATGATTCAACCTTACTTCGTAACAAAATACCATTTATTAGAGCAACAGAAGCCAAAACAAGTTATTAGATTTTTTATCTGTCTGTATGTTTGTACGTTATGTAGGCGAAGTGCATAATATTAGTATACTCTACAGGGTGATTAAAATATACTCACTTGGAATATCTTGCCGCACTGCTCGCACATACAGGGCGTCTTCATCGCTGGGTACTTGGTTCGGTTCTTGTCCGGGTGCGCTCGCCTGAAGTGCTGCGCGTACAGTCTCAGGTCTCGGAGCTGCATGCCGCACTGGAGGTGACAATAGAGAATTTTGATTAAATAAATAATCTAAAAACGGGTCATGACTGTCTCGGTGGCTTAGTTGTATTAAGACGACTGCAGTGATGAGGTCTCGGGTTCGATACCCGGGTCGGGCAAAGTATTATTAGGTTTTTCTACTCAGTATCACCACGGAGTCTAATTTGTGCCCCGAACGGAACACAGATGATGAAAAGTTGCACTGATTGCACTTCTGCCTAACCCTTTGGAGGTAAAAGACATAAGTGTGTGTGAGTATATCTGAGTGTGTTTGAGTGTGTATGAGTATGTCTGAGTGTGTTTGAGTGCGTGTGAGTATATCTGAGTGTGAGTGTGTTTGAGCGTGTGTGAGTAAGTCTGAGTGTGTGTGAGTATGTCTGAGTGTGTTTGAGCGTGTGTGAGTATGTCTGTGTGTGTTTGAGTGTGTGAGTATATCTGAGCGTGTTTGAGCGTGTGTGAGTATGTCTGAGTGTGTATGAGTATGTCTGAATGTGTTTGAGTGTGTGAGTATATCTGAGTGTGTTTAAGTGTGTGACTATGTATGAGTGTGAGTGAGTGTATATGAGTGTTTGTCCTGAAAGTATGAGAAGGGTAAATAAAATCCGCCCCGCCCCTGGAACGAACCTGTTCACACGTCACAGGTCCCGCCGGCTCCGGGTTCCTGCCCCTGTCGGCGGGGTCCCGCGGGTGTATCACCGGCCGCCGCTCGATCTTCCTTATTATTCTGCCGTTCTTCTCGGTGTTCATGCTTTGAGAGTCGTTCCTTATGCGGTTGCTGAAACAATTTATAATTATTTTTTTTACTTATATTATAAATGCAATGTCTGTAAAAAAAATTAAGTAAACTGAAATACGAGATAATAAAACTAGTTTTTGCTCGCGGCGGTGCCCGCGTTAGCAAGTTTTTGCAGTATACAAGTAGCCAATAACACTTAGGGAGTAATGTTGCTTTTTATTTGCGAAAAATACATTTTTTCAGGAGTTCCTGTGATTAACGCGTTCAAACAAACAAACTCTTCAGCTTTATATAATAGTATAGACGGCTGAACGGATTTGGATGAAATTTGACACATGGTCCTTTCATAAATCCGAAGATATTTGTCGGGATCGTTAATCGATTTTGAACCTTAGTGTTATTCACTTACGGGTCATTATCGCTGCTGTGTCTGGACGAGAGTTTGAGATGCCTCGCGTGAGCATCTTCGGAGACGAATCTGACGTCACACACTTCGCAATACGGACCTTCCACTGGCACCTGAGGGGTCAGAAATTAATTCACGGATCATTTTAAAAATATATAATAATATCAGCCTTGTATTATATACTGTCCCACTGCTACGCACGGGCCTCCTCTACTACTGAGAGGGATTAGGCCTTAGTCCACCACGCTGTAGTGCGGGCAGACTTCACACACCTTCGAAATTCCTATCGAGAACTTCTCAGATGTGCAGGTTTCCTCACGATGTTTTCCTTCACCGTTAAAGCGAACGATAAATTCACAAAGAATACACACATGATTTTAGAAAAGTCAGAGGTGTGTGCCCTTGGGATTTGAACCTGCGGACATTCGTCTTGGCAGTCCGTTCCACACCCAACTAGGCTATCGCCGCTTAATATAACACCCTGTATAACTCCAGGTAAGGTTATATTAAAATTGATTTCTATAATCAGTAATACGACTATTTTTAAACACATTTATTAAAAATATATTTCATCCAAAATCTATTGGAAAAAGAATTTTCAAAATCCACGCAATAATAAATAAGTTATAAAGCTTTGAAATTTGGTGGAAAGGGAAGCTGTCAAATTACAGTAATAGTGTATTGTGACGTCACACAGTGCCACCGGCCATGACGCTGCGTGAGTGGGAAAAGGACGGCGCGATATCTCCACCACGCCCACACTTTTGCTCACAACAATATTTCAAATATAAATAACTGTTTTATTTTTCAACCAATTTTGATGCTGATTTAACAGAAGAATTTCTTTTTCATATTATTTTCTGTTACACACAAAACAATAAACTAAATCAAAAATAGGAAACTACCGTATTATTAACAAGTTATTTTTGTATAATACTACTTTTTGTAAAATAGCTTGACTTTGTTTTATTTTTAATTGCAATTATTCTAAAAAATTGTATAATTTTTTTAACAAAAAAAATTACCGCATTCAAAAACCACTAAAAACCAAAATTAATTTAATATTACTTTTTTACTGGTTACCAATTTTGGAGTCTTTTGTTTTTTGACACTCACCTCTACTACCTAATTTCAATGGTTTATAACTTGTAGATTTTGGACCAGATAATGATTTCCTCTGTTTTACAATTTATACAGCGTACATATTTTATAAAAGTTATAAAAAAAAACTCAAATAACCTTGAGTTATTAGGTTATTTGAGTTTTTTTTATAATAATATAACTCCATATAAATAAATAAAAAGACCCTGTAAAAATGCATAAAAAAAACATAATGAATAACACTCACCGACTTTTCAGAGAGCCTGTGTTTTTTCTTCTTATGTACTTCAATACCTTTTTTACTTACAAAGGTATACCCGCAAAGTTCGCATACAAAATCAGAGACGTGTTTTATCCGTATATGGCCCATGTATGTTGTTAATTTACTGGAAAAAAACATTATTGGAAGTACGTATGAATACGATGAAATAATCTAAAAATGTGTAATCTATTTAGGCAGTGTAACTACTGGACATAATGAGACTTAACATCTCATGTCTCAGGCGAGCGCAGTGGAATGCCAAACGATACTTTGTAATTCAAGGTGTTGGTGTTTCTACTGTTTATCGGTCGTATCGCCTACCATCAGGCGAACAGCAAGCTCATCTCGTCATTCAAACAGCAAAAAAAAAATCCCTAGTCAGAAGTAGGCTAACAACTCCAAAACTGTAATTCACTTAAACACGTTAAATTTATTTTTTTCTCTTTCTTTCGATACGACCGATAAACAGTAGAAACACCAACACCTTGAATTACAAAGTGTTTGGTATTCCACTGCGCTCGCCATCCTGAGACATGAGATGTTAATTATTATGTCCAGTAGTTACACTGGCTACAATGTCCTAACCGGAACACAACAGTGACTACACACTGCTGCTTGTAGCCACTGTTGTGTTCTATAGCAGAGATCAAGACGAGTATGTGGTTTCATTTATTAACGCAATGTCAAAATGACCCTGTATGTTTTTTAGACCAAATAAAATTAAGGTTTGCACAGGTGCGAAATCTTTTATATCAATGAATAATAATATATTATTTAAATGGATCCATTCTACTAAAGTAACATGCCCGTAATTTCATCTATGGTTTACAAGTCTTCGGTAGTATAGTGGTCAGTATCCCCGCCTGTCACACGGGAGACCGGGGATTCCCCGCCGGAGAGAACACTTTTTGGATTCCATTCAATTTACACGGATAGTTTTTTATTTCTAAAACTGCTTCCTTTGGTAAAAAAACAATGTGAGGAATTTCTTAAAAAAAATTTAAAACCATTCCGAAGGCTTTGGATATCATTACGTTTTTTTTTCACTCAATTAAAAAAAATATATATGTCAAAATGACCCTGTTTAACATGCTATATGATCAGGTGCAATGAAGCCCCGACGGCGAACCACAAAAAAATATTAACAAAAACTGTAGTCACTTTGTCGACCTACAAAAAAAAACTAGACACTTTATAGAGCCACAAAAAAACTGTAGTCACTTTTTTGAACCACAATAAAAAAAACAAAAAAAACTGTTGCCACCTTATCGAGCCAAAAAAAAACAGAAAAAAAGGCTGCCACTTTGTCGAGCCCAAAAAAAGAAAAAACATGGTATAAAACTGTACAATGCTTGTGGTATACTCACTCAAACTCGCTTGAACAATGCGGACACTGGTATTTGGTTCCCGCGTGCCATTTCTCATGCTCTCTAGCGACACCCCTGAAAATATATAATCTATACTATTATATATAAAAATGAATCCCTATTTCCCTTGGTCACGCCATCACGCGTGAACCGATTTCACTATTATTTTTGTTGTGTTTGTTATTGTCAGAAGAAGGTTCTTATGAAAGAAAAAAATCGAAGAAATGCGCGGATAAATAGAAAATTTAAGAAAACTTAACGACAATATTAATTTTACATAACTGTCAGTGGTTTGAAATAACTGTCAGCGATCGACAGAATGCGCGCGTGCATACATAGTTAAGACAGGACAACGTCTGTCGGGTCAACTAGTACTATTATATAAAGCTGAAGAGTTTATTTGAACGCGCTAATCTCGGGAACTACTGGTTCGAATTGAAATAACCTTTTAGTGTTGGATAGTCCATTTGTCGAGGAAGGCTGTAGGCTATATATAGAGTAGTAATAAAAAAAATTGCTTAACAAACCATTTTAATAACACCAAAATATTTCATATTAAATTATCCACTGAATAGTGTTATTAATTGAAATGACGTGTACCTTAGGAGGAGCACGGAATCAACAATTTTAGTGGCATTTTTGAAATTAATGACATAATATCCACATTATAACAATGAAACTACCAAAGTTATGATAACATATAGTACAAACATATCTTTTTTTTATATTTATTGTAAATTTTAAGTAGATAGCTTCTAAAAAATATTATTGATATCGCCTTTCGGCATCACCCTGTATACTCACCGGTTTCTAGTGACAAACGGACACCCTTTACAGCTGAACTTCTCCGTGTGTTGAGCGGTGAGGTGCTTCCGCAGAGCGCGGCCAGTTTTCAATCTAGTCTTGCATATGAAACACTCGTACGCACCGCATTGCTACAAAATTAATAAGACATACAATAAAACTATTTGTCGAATATTATCGCGGTTTTTATTTTTATTCAATTTTTTGTCGACTTTTCGAAGATTTTGCAGCCTTCATCACGGGGGGGACTGAGGTGTTGGTCGTCTGAAAAGTCAAAGTTACAATATCCACCTTAATTTTTTTTATTTTAGCTATTAGTGGTCGTATCTGTGCAGAATGAGCTTAGTGTCTTAAAGTCTGGCAGTACTTAACATCTCATGTCTCAGGATGGCGAGCGCAGTGGAATACCAAACACTTTGTAATTCAAGGTGTTGGTGTTTCTACTGTTTATCGGTCGTATCGCTTAGCGTCAGGCGAACGGTAAGCTCGTCTTGTCATTGAAAGCATTAAAAAAAAAATGTAAATGAAAAACTTGAAATTAAGAGAATTATTCTGTAGACATATTCTTGCACGTCATTTAAAGCAATAAAAAAAATTACAAATGAAAAATTTGAAATTAAGGAGTATTCTGTAGACATATTATAATTCTTAAATCTTAATATACAAATAAAGTGTCTTTACATTATTTATCATATCTAAAAGTAATTTCTACAAAATTATAAATCTCTAATCGGAAAGACCGCCCCGAATCATACCAGGTGCTAAGATGACTATAATAATAGAAACGTTGCCGCGTTGAATGGCAAGAGATAACTGTTCCACCAGATATGTTTAAGCGCGGAAATCTTCGCCGTTTCTACGCAGGCATTGGCCTAACTCCCGAACAAACTCCCTGGCCTATGCACACCAGATACCATTAACCTCCACAGCGAAGGGAATGAAAAAATATCGTTCTTATAGCACGGAATATTTCAAATTTCTGTAGACATTTGTCTACAGTAAAAGCTGGTACCATATAAAATAATTTTAATTTATTAAGTATGCATATAAAACCCATTTTATCAAGAACTGCATATATTCTCGATATAATATATTTCACTTTTAACAACAAAACACTGTACAATATCAGTCAGGTTGGTATTGCAGCAAGGATATGAATCAGGGTACACATTGTTGGCACAATAGGTATAATTGTATATTTTTCTTTACATTTTTGTTTTTCTCCTTTTATCGGACATGTTATACTGTTATTGTCACAATAAAAAATCTTTCCTTTATGATACTACTAGCAACCAGCTGATAAGTGACAACACGAAAGCGGTAGAACCATCCTGTAGACATTTGTTTACAGAAAAGTAACTTTCTGAAATAACCTTTAACTGATCAAAAATACGAAAATTCTGCTCACGTAATATTTGTACTATTAACAATACACTGGTATCGAAAAAATCAACACTAGTTTCTCGCCTGTTCTATAGTAGTTTGAAACCCCCCCTTCAAGCAACACTATTTTCTTGCCTCTTCTTTAGTACAATTTGGAAAATCCCCCCCTCCCCCCTCTTGCGCCACGAAAAAACACTACCTAAACCAACAACTCACCTCACTATGCCTTATAATATGAGCGTCATATCGATCCTTGATCTGGAAGCCTCGGTAGCACACCGTGCACTTGTACAGCGCGTTGCGATACGACGACATCTCCTGCCGCTTCTGGATCTCTGCTATCTGCTCCTCGTACGAGAGACTCGTTATCGTGAAGAGGGACTCGTCGAGTCGGTCTTGTGTTTTGCGACGCTTCACGTCCGTTGTTTTGTACCTGCGGACAATGTCTCTATTATGACATCTCCTCATCGTTTTATGTTTAAGCGAATTTTAGACATTGATATGTAATTATTTTTCTATTTAATTTTTTTAGTTTTATATTTAATTTTTTTCCTGCGATTCGAAGACTGCAACCTTTGTTGGAGAACTGCCCCTTTTGCGAGGGAGATATCCCTGCATTCCAAAGACTGCAGTCTTTATGGTCGCGGGGGTGAGGTGTGGGTTATCCGAAAAGTCAAAGTTACAATATCTACCTACATTATTTATTGAAGACCGACTGCCAGACTTCAAGACACTAAACTCATTGTACGTAGATCGAACCGTCAACAGCTAAAAAATTGAAATGTATGATTGTAAAATGTAGGTAGATAAACTAACTTTTTGGGTGTCTAACATTTTGGACTTCCCCGTGGCCACTAAGGCTGCATAATCTTCGAAGGAGATAATTATAAAATACCGCGATAAAATCCGTAAAAATAGTTTTATTTAACACCTAGTAGTATATAATTCGGTAATAGTATAAAATTAAGCTTAATCCCTCTCAGTAGTAGTAGAGGAGGCCCGTGCCCAGACAGTACACAGGGTCATTTTGACATCGCGTTACTTATCGACTTGGAAATAACACTACAATAAGTTACTTGAGCCGTAGATGTAAAATAAAAAAGTGTAAGTTTCGAACAAAATAAATATTAATAAAAAGTAATTTTAATTTTACGCGCCCTAAAGCCACTACTACTACTATAAGAGAATTCGTTGCAGCGGCAACATCATACTTTCAGTCAGAAATACACTCACGCACACGCCACGTTTGCATTAAACTACAAAATGATAAAAAAATCAGAAAACTAAAACCAGGATTTTTGGTGAAAATATTCGTTATTAATGTATGATTTTTGTCACAATGTCAGCAAAGGTGAAGACGAGTATGTGGTTTCATTTAGTAACGCAATGTCAACATGACCCTAATACAAGGCTGATGATGATGAGTATATAATTCAACTCACCTATCCATAGTGCTAGAAGGACTATCATCCTCACACTTCTTCACCGGCTTAGGTTTCTTCTCCACTTTCAACTTCTTCTTCCTAACCTTCTTCGGCTTAACGAACACTTCACTCAATTTCTTATCGTCATCTTCGTTGAATTCATTGAAGTATATCTCGTTCGTCTCGTCCTTCACTTCCACTTCAGCTATAGGCATATCATCATCAGGTATTTCATCACCGTTTTGATCACCGATGTCGAAATCCATAGCATCATCAGAATCGTGTTCCGGTTTTATAGGTACGACTATTTCATTATCTTTTATGTATAAATCGCTGTCGTTCGGTTCGAAAATTTTTGTTATTAAAGTTGATTTTATTTGATTGTGTAGTCGGTTTATCGACTTCACGTCCCTTATTGTTATCTGTGGACATTGATAATGTTGAAAAAACAATTGTCTACAGATTTTTTTGTTTATTTTTTTTTATTTATCAGGCCTATGGAACATTAAAAAAGCGTTAAATACGTGAAAAAACAAAAAATTAATACCTAACGGTAATACAAATTTAATTTTCTACGAAACATTTTTTTGAGAAAAACTCTAAATACTCTTTTTGTTTTATAATTTATGAGGTCTACAGAAAATTTATAAAAAAAATGTTGAATACATAAAAATAATGTTAAAACACACATGAAACTATTATAATGAAAAAAAATAAAATAATTGTTAGTAATTTTCAACTGTAACATTAATTCTTCTTCGTGTGCATGCCGAGGTCGTCTTTAAATTATAACAACATTTAAATTAAGACTATTATTCATTAATATACATACTCATTACTATGTATTGCATCTCATGTTGGCGATCTTTAAATAAAATAAATAACCACTTCACTCACATATCTCTCCGGTTGAAGAAGGTTCATCAGCAAAGCCTGGCTTCTGAGAGCTTTGTTCCTAAACCCGTTGGTGCTTAGCAACCTGTGGGCACACTCCCAGCATAACTTCTGAGGTAGTTTGTCATCTTCGCTTAACTGTTGAAGAGAATAATCATACACATGTAACCAGGGTCGTAACTAGACTTGAATTTAAGGTAGGGCAGCTGTAGTTACAACTTGGGCGGAGGTAAAAATGTTACTAGATCTTATCTGGTCAATCGATTTTTGGTTTTCATTAGTCAGATTAATACTTACGTAATTGTTAAGGCAATATAAAAATTGTAACAAAATTCTCTTAAATCTCGAAAGAGAGTTATTTCACCCATCAATACGAACAACTCTTAATATGGGACCAACTTCCAAATTGTGAAATAAAAAACCAGCTGCTCCATATATTTTGATTGAGAAGTTATGTAAAATTTAGTTGATTATTAAGGTAGGGCATTAGTATTTTAAGGTAGAACATTGTCCAACAATGACCCCCCCCCCCCCCTCCCGCTAGCTACATCCCTGCATGTAACATAATCTGTATGAAGTCCTAATGTCAACTGTCAAATATATGTATATGTAGTCTGTGGTGTGAAAAATAAAGTTTCTCTTCCTCGCTGGTCAACATGGAGTTTGCATTGCATCCAAGTTAATCCTTATAATGAAATATAACTCCTGCTCCCTCCCACGCACCATAACAAATAATGCAACATATACCGTTTTTTATACATGTACAACAGAGTTACTCCGCTGCACCTGATAGTAAGATAATAGAATAATAAAAAAAAATATATAGGTTACAGTAAGATTTCTTTCATTTAGTATGGAGCTGAACACGGTATTCCCATACTTGCAACACTATTATAACTGTTCAATGATACCTATAACACAGGTTCATCTAGCATAGGTATCAGCAGAACATTTTCTTATTGTGACAAATGTAATGAACTACTCTGTAACATTTGTACACCAACTGAATTTTGTAACATTTGTCTGTTTTAATACAAATAAATGTATTATTATTATTATATGTTATTCACTATTCAAACATGGAAACGCTGGCTGAACCTAATGCCTAACCTAAAGTCTAGATTTTTTTAATAAAAAAATAAATTACCTTTATCGCCATACTTACATAAATGCCAGTGACATTTTCATAAATCTCGTCCAGTTTGTGATCTCGTATGTGATACATCTGACCTTCCATTGCTAAACAGATTCTGCACACCTGAAAATTACAAACGTTTTCATAAAATCGTTTAGTTATTCCTACGATAGCCTAGTTGGATGTGGAACGAACTGCCGAGACGAATGTCTACAGGTTTAAAACTCAACACACCTCTGAATTTTCTATATGTATGTGTGTATTTGTGAATTATCGCTTGCTTTAACTGTAAAGAAAAACATCGTGAAGAAACTTGCATATCTGAGAAGGTCTCTAAAAATATTTTGAGGGTGTGTGAAGTCTGCCCGCACTACAGCGTGGTGGACTAAGGCCTAATCTCTCTCAGTAGTAGAGTAGGCCCGTGCAGTGGGACAGTATATAAAACAGGGCTGATATTATTATTATTCCATTCGACAAGGCAGAGACGTAGAAAATAGTCGACGCTCGAAAGCACCCACCTGTGCCCCCGCGCGTTGCAAAAAATATTTTTTCAGTGGTGTCCAGGAAGTAACCCATATATCGCCCAAATGTCCGGGAATATTGCCGTCTTTATCCGGCGTCGGCAATTTAGGTAATAGCAGCGCTACATGTTACGAAAATAATATAAAATATAGTTTTGAAATCTCACCCTTAAAGCTGCAGGAGCATCAAGGTCCTCAGAAGAATCCTGAAAAATATTATTAAAGTTTAATAATACAACATGGTGAGTGTAAAAAAAAAGTTAATAGGTTAAATTTTATTAGTAGCACCGGACCCATAATTTCGGCTGTATACCACAAGTCTTCGGTAGTATAGTGGTCAGTATCCCCGCCTGTCACGCGGGAGACCGGGGTTCGATTCCCCGCCGGAGAGAACACTTTTTGGATTTTATTTTTGATTTTTATTTATTCATTTCCATCATTTGATTATTAAATTTTATTTACTTATTCAATTTTTTCCATTTATTCTGTAGACAAAATTGTCTACTGGACCACAGGATCTCGTATCCAAAAAACACAACACACTCTCCAGTCTACATAAAATTGGATAGTAATGTGTAATTGATCAGCACCTAACTAAGCAAACTTTAAAGGAAAAGAACCTTCTGTAGACATTGTTGCCTACAGTATAAATAAGCCAACTTGTCCAGGAAAGCAACACTGCCAGAAAGCAACATGAAGCCAAAACTTGCTGTTCCATTTCCTAATATTATAGTATGTATTTGTTATTTATAAAATACTGCTAGTATGTGGCTCTAGTTAAAATATTCCCAGGATAAATACTTTCCTGGGACAAAAATAGTCTACAGCTCTCTTGAGTAATGTAGCTTCTTATTAGTTAAAAAAAAAACAGTTTAGTAGTTCCTGAGATTAGCGCGTTCAAACAAACACAAAAATGAATTGCTTTACATTGTTATGTTAATTGATTTTGAATATTATTTCAATGAAGACAATATCTATAATAGTTTAACTGTAAAAAAAATCTTAGCGATGAACTCCACGCCGGCCCTATGACCTTAAAATCCACTCACATAAGTGACCACAGGAACAGCGCCATCTTTGATTTTCCGTAGACCGCCTTTAGTCACGTAGAAATCATCCTTCCTGAAGTGTTCGGAGCATATAGTGCTTCTGTCTTTTGGCTCCCAGTCGGTCATGCCGAGTGCCTCCACCCACGCAGCACGAAGGTTCGGGTCCTTGGGGAACCTGGAACGAATTATCATACATACATACATACATAACATCACGCATTTATCCAAGAAGGGGTATGCAGAGGCGCAACTAGTGCACCCATTTTTCGCCAAGTGTGTTCCGTCCCATGATGTGATAGCGAGGGCGAGCCTATCGCCATATCGGGCACAAATTCCAGACTCCGGGCTGATACTGAGCAGAAAAAACCCGAATATCACTTTGCCCGACCCGGATTTGAACCCAGGACCTCAGAGCGCTGTTGTACCGGGCATGCAATACAACTACGCCACCGAGGCAGTCGAATTATCAAGATGTGATTATACAGAAATAACTGGTTATAAGAACGATAAAGACCAGGAAGATCCTGTGCTTCTGGAAGGAGTTGGGCTGGCTAGACCCATAGCAGGCATTCCATGCATCAGGCCCAACCTATTATGGGCTAAGTGCGGAAACGGAGCCTCTCAACATAGAACATAGAACAATGAAGGGGCCACCAAATCTGGATGATATCTGATATTTGTTATAATAATATCAGCCCTGTATTACATACTGTCCTACTGCTAGTCACTGGCCACCTTTTCTGAGAGGGTTTAGGCCTTAGTCCACTATGCTGACCTGGTGCGGATTGGTAGACTTCACACACCCTCTGAATTCTTATAGAGAATTACTCAGGTATGCAGGTTTTGTTACAATATTTTCCATCGCCATTAAAACAAGCGAAATTCACAAAGAATACACACATGATTTTAGAAAAGTCAGAGGTATGTGCCCTTGGGTTTTGAACCTGCACACATTCTGTTCTATAACTAACTGTCTAACTGTCAGTCTGTTGTATAACTAACTGGGCTATCGCCAGGCTTCTTGTTTCAGGTGTAAAGTAAAGTAATTGTATTTTATAATTATGGTCATGTCATTCTATTGTTCGTTTTTATCCTATTTTATATATACCTTGGTGTCAACTGTCAACGTCCCAGGCAATGTCTATTTCTGCCAAGGAACATTGTGCATCACTGTTGATCAGGTTTGTAAATACAACTAGTTTAATCACTGCATTATGACATCAATGCATACCCTGCAAGTGGCTACCTTGGTAAGTGTTGTAAGTAATTTGTGTATGTGTTCTGAGTTATTTATAAAATTAAGTAAATAGATGTGTTATTGACACAAGTGTTTATTTCAGAGTGAAAAAACGTAACTAGGCAAAACAACAATATTCAAATATTTACAAATAAAACACATTTAAAAGAATATTGGTCACAACAAAGTTACTACAACAGTAAGTCTATTGTATAAAATAATGTGGCACCAGATCCGAAGCTAAATAAAATGTTTAAATATTATTAACTTTCCTCCAAGGCAATTCTCAATTACTCGGTCTCCACACCAAATGCTCGCCCGCACAGAGGGACATTTGTCACGGTTCTAGGCACACAGATCGGTGTGTATACCTCATGGTTGCCAATACACATTAAGGCCTATGAGGACTAGCAAATATGTCTTGGCTTTCTGGTCTCCTCCCATCCAAAGAGGATTCTTTCTCTGACTTCCACACTTTCTTCCCCAGCTATCCCCTCCTATCTTTCCTCCAGAGCCCTGCAGTCGCTAAGCCAGGGGATTCCAGTATGACATTTGCAGGTTTCTCCCAGTGTTGAGTGTGGGGTCCGATACACAAAAAATTACTATTGACTAACAACAATGATGTCATGTACCTCAAAACTATGTAGGTAATTATCGAAGAATACATTTTTGAATTTTATTTTCTTTTAAATTAATTAGTGGGGATGTTTTGGGTGTGAGAATTGTATATTGATTTCCATTGTATTAGAAATATAATTGTTCCTGGTTTTAGATCTAATGAGAATATATTGGTAGTAAAACAATGGATTGATGGACATTGCAGAATTAATAAAACTATAAATATCGAGATGATTAGAAGGATGGAAATCTTTGAAAATATTTTATGTCTTTGTAACTCCCGCCACAGTATGTTGCGTGAAAAATAAAAAATATTAAGAAAAATAAAATACTTACATATGGAAGGTAATTCCATGACTTTTAGTTGTTTTTTTCGTATCGTTACTGCAATTTTGTACACTGCACCGCATTTTTATAAATAAAAACTATGAAATGTAACACAGATGCACGAAAATTCAGATCTATATTATTGATATTTGAGTCATTGTGATTGTGGTAATAACGTCTGAATAAACTTTATGTGTCTATTGAAAGTCACTCCATAATAACTTAAACTTCATTTTTCATTATAAAAATCCTTTAATTCATTCAACAAAATAATTATTTTGCCATTCCGATGTGTATAAAATGTCAAACAACCGCTGGATGCGCCATGTTTGTTTTCGCTTTGATTTTTAATTTACGCAAGCAAGAGTGAAATAAATATCAAGCATCAATAAGCGTAAATATTGATTAGGAAATATTTAAAAATATTATCTGTACCTACGATTAATATTAAACTATAAATTAAATCTAAATTATTTTTAGCAATTATTATCACGGGTTAAAAATAAAATAAGTACCTTATTACAATTTCGACTTCACTATCAAGTCTTTTGTAGTATAGTGGTCAGTATCCCCGCCTGTCACGCGGGAGACCGGGGTTCGATTCCCCGCCGGAGAGAACTTTTTTAAATTTATGTAAAAAAATATTTGCTCACTATAGCAGACGATACTTAGGCTCTTCCGAATTTTCCCCGAGCAAACGGAAAGCCATTATCATTCAAACTGTTAAAGCAAATTTTAACAGTTTGAATGATAATGGCTTTTAAATATTTTGATAATATACTACGATTGGTTACGGTTAAAAGATTTTTAAATGAATGAATACGTATTGAATTTAAATACGCGGTCTCTATTCAGATTTTTTTAGGGTTACAATCCATTATGTCATTAGGTAGATGAATATTGAAATGAGTATCGATATATTTATATAATCCGTCTAAACCGGTACATTAAAATATTACGGTTTTATCAATGCTCCTGGTATCATCTCTAGCCGAGAAGCTTGGTATAGTTGTCTCTTTCTAACAATCTATTATTTCGCCTAGTTGGAGAGGAACATATTATGTTTATATATTCATGTTTACATAGATCACTGTGCTATCCGACCAATTTTAAATTTTTCGACTTGACATTAGTTTTGAGATATCTTTTTCACTCTTACCTACGTAGCAGTAAGAGAAAACGAGTAGGTAATATAATTGGGCTTCACCAAGAAATAAACGCATAATGGCCGTTCGGCTAGTAAATTGACAGTTTAAGAAATTATATAGAATTTATGAAATAAACGTATTATCGAAATAATTTAATAATAAATGAAAATATCGAAAACAATGTTTCATAAATAAATATTACAATAAATAAATACCATTAAAAGCATTTTATGTGCTGAAAATTATAGCATTATTCATATGAACATAATGCAATGGTACGGACGTGAAAATAATTAAATTAAAAATGCGTTGCTGCGTCTTGGGATGTAAAAATGATTCCCGACACATCTCCAAGTCACAAGGGATTACATTTCACGTGTAAGTTTATTTATGATGTATAAAAATGTTGTTTTTAACCATTTTAAATAAGGTTTACTTTGGTCACCATTTTCGATGTTATAAATGTCTATTATAGCTGTAAAACTGTATAATATGCAACCTTCCCGTTTTAATTCATTATGTTATAACTGACAATGAAACCTAGATTATGGTTAAATAATAATAAAGTATAGTCCTGTATTGTAAAACCGTGTTTTAGACTAAATTAATATCTCGCGTAAGTTATAATAATATTATCATTAATCCTATATAATTTTTACAGGTTTCCTAATGAGAGCACCTTACGCACGGCATGGCTCCGAGCTCTCAATAGGATGGATTGGGAGCCAAAAGAGCGAAGTGCAGTGTGCTCTGACCATTTTCTGTGCGAGGATTTGTATGAAACAAAGAGTGGGTTGAGGAAGGTCAGAGTTGGCGCTGTACCCTTTATAACGCAGGTTTGTACACGCCTTTTGTATCAGAAAGGGGAGGCAGCGCAAATAGTGCATTCACTTTTTGCAGGTGTATTTATTTATTTTATTTAAGGGAAGAAAACAGTTACACATAAATAAAAGAGTAACCCCTTATTCATAGACGTTATTTATCTAAGGACGGTTTATTGTGATAACAAGTCTGTTTCTCAGTGCTGACGGCATGGCAGCCCTTGCAGTGTTAGACATAGCGCCGTTGTGATTGGCTAATATTGAGATAGAACTTGAATCTAGTTGGCTGTCAGATAAACAAAGCTGAGTAACAGACTTGTTATCACAGTAATGCTCCGTCCTTAGATAAATAACGTCTATGAATAAGGGGTAAGTTATAGTCTATATCTAATACAAAAGGGCTACCAGAATTAACCACCAAGATATCGCTAATAATTATAGTGAGAAGCAAGACCAGTTTAATTAATTCAAGTAGTATATAAGTTTCCTCATGATGTTTATATTTGCCATTAAAGCAAGTGATAATTCACAAAGAATAAACACATAATTTTAGAAAAATCAGAGGTGCATGCCCTTCGGTTTCGAACCTGCGGACATTCGTCTCGGCAGTCCGTTCCACAACCAACTAGGCTATCTATTAAATAATATAAGTAACAAATATATTTTACAATTTACTGTAATATTTTTCTTTTCAGGACTCATCCACTTGTGATTTTGAAGAGGCTGCTAATTTAGAAGTAAGTAAAGGCTATAATGACTACATTTTTGAGTTTCTCCTTATCCAAAACAAGCTTTTGCTCGCGGCTTCGACCGCGTGAAGGAGTTTTCCGGGATGAAACTCCCGCTATATATTTTCCCGTAATAGAAAGTCTATAAGCATCCCAGGATCTTTAACTATCTCCATACCAAATTTCATGAAAATCCGTTCAGTAGATTTTGAGAAAATCGATAACATACAGAGACAGAAAAGGGGACTTTGTTTTATAATATGTATAGATGGAGGTAGAAAATACCAGTTCAAGTTCAGTTCAGTTTCAGTAAGGTGGTATGTGTCTCGAGGCTGCCTCGCTAGCGTAGCGTTAATGCGTACACAGTACGAATACGACTACTGCGCTAAGGTCCTGGGTTCGAATCTCGGGACTCACCAAAACTAATTATGACTGAATTTTTCCGTTTTAAAAATTACTCAGTCGCAGCTCGGAGTCAGGAAGTTGGTAGTGATACTCCCGTGCCTCGTGCACGTAAAGCCGTTGTTCCTGATCTCTCTCCGGTGATGTCTCACCGACTATGAGAAGGAACAGAGAGTGCTTGCGTATTACACTATTATTGTGTTGCTTGTTTATGGACAATTTTGTTTAATTTTCTAGAAGTTTCTGAATACACTTTAATGTTTTTATTTTTAGGTATGTCGAGGATGTTTAGTGAGGGACTGTAAGTTATTCAAAATAAGCAAATACAATCTGAAAAAAGCGTATGAAAATGTTACAGGTGTTGTGGTAAGTCGATTTTTTATCTCTACTTTTGTATTGCTTTGTATGAGGAGACGAGCTTGCCGTTCACTTGATGGTAAGCGATACGACCGATAAACAGTAGAAACACTAACACCTTGAATGAAAAAGTATTGTTTGGTATTCCACTGCGCTCGCCATCCTGAAACATGAGATGTTAAGTCTTATGTCCAGTAGTTACACTGGCTACAATGTCCTTCAAACCGAACTAAACAGTGACTACACACTGCTTGACAGAAATAGACATTGCGGTGGTACCTACCCAGGCGGATTCTCACGTATGAGAGACCTACCACCAGTAACTATTATAAAAGTACTTATTTTATAAAATGAGAATAAATTATTTGAGTGCTTCATCAGGGCAAGGAGAATAAAGCCTAACCACAGCTTAGAATAATTTTTACTGACTAAACACTAAATAACATTTAACGTCAGAGGAAGAGCGATAAAACATTGTATAACTATGATGTATAGCGATTATTAATAAATTATGTTATTTAGAATAAAGTTTCTTATTGATTAGATTTTGAATTCAATGTTTTCGTGGAAGACAGCAAATAAAAAATAGATGTGTCATTCTCATTGTGCCTTGTCACAAAATGTCACAACATGTCAACTTTGTCGCCAGGTGTGTCAAGACGAGAAGTTACCGCAGACGCTGTGCTACGAATGTGCCGCACAACTCGTCCGCTATAACCGGTTCAGAATGAAATGCGTGCGCGCCAACACACTCATGCTGGAGATTATTAAGAAACACAATAAGGTGAGATATATAGTTCGTCCAGGGGTATAAATAACCTGGTTATGTTGTGGTAAAATATGGAAATCTCTTGTACTGATAATGTTATCTTTAAAACAAAGAAGCAGAAGTGGCGCCCCTAACGCAAGTTTAATATTTTCCTGGCTTATCAGGCTAATAGGTTTCCTACTATATTTTCACCCACACGCCTCTTATCCTTAAGTGGTAGGCAGAGGCGTGAATAGTACAATATTCGCCTATAATGTGATATGGGGCGTGGCTATCCCCATATTGGTCACATATCATTGAGATCGTTAAGAATAAAGTTTTAGATTGTATAAAAATCCAAATTCCTCATGACTCAGTGGCGTAGTTGTATTATACTACTGCGGTGAAGAGATCGAGGATTCGAACCCCAAGTCGGCTAAAGTAGGTTTTTCTGTATCAGCCCGGAGTCATTATGCCTAAAAAATACCTATAGGCTAGAGTACTTCATAAAACCCAACGAAATTTTGGTAATGTCTACACTTGAATAGGTAAAAGCGTGATATTATGTTACTTTTCAGTTAACACTTCAAAATATAAAAAAAATTAACAGGGAAGATAATAAGTTAACATCCACATTGTTATGGGAATTATATCCTTCAAACCATTACCATTATCATATTAACCACGATGATACCAAAATAGAACCAGTCGACGAGATCAAAGACGAGATCGACAACGAAATATATCTGAATGAGGACGTGAATGATATAACGCATGCGGAGGAGATAACGAATGCGGAGGAAATAACGAATGCGGAGAACATAACGAATGCGGATTTGTTGGAAAATGAGAATGGTTTGAAAATCGATGAGGACGCGACGGATAATTATTCTTCAGACGACAGTTTGCCGTTGGAGAAGGCGAGGAAGAAGGGTAAAGTGGAGAAGAGAGTCGTTAAAATTAGAAAGAAACAGGTAAATTATCGATATAATATATCAAAAAATAAAATGTGCCGTGCCTGTACACTAAATATTTATGAAAAGAGAATACCTAAATGACCTAAGTAATAGGAAACAACGTAAAATTATTTTTGAAATTTTGTGTCCGCTGTGTTGGTAAAATTTCAGTTCGCGTATCACGCCAAACCAATAAATTGATTCAATAATAGTTGACAATACATATCCAACCAGAATGAAGGAATGTTAGCTAAATTCGGCCACAGCGACCAATCTCAACGGAGATCAGCCGCGCAGGAGATATTATAGTGTATAAGTGTGTGCAATACACAGCACTCTCTGTTCCTTCCCATAGTCTGGTGAGACTGTCCATGTTTAAAAAGTTGTGTAACCTTGTTATAACATTGTCACTAGATCTATAATTTCATCTGTGTATAATAATTCTTCGGTAGTATAGTGGTCAGTATCCCCGCCTGTCACGCGGGAGACCGGGGTTCGATTCCCCGCCGGAGAGAACACTTTTTGGATTTTATTTTTATAAATTTCTGTTTTTGTGTTATTATCGATATTTTTTTAATATAATATGCCATCTGGGTCATGCAAAGATTTTAATGAACGTAGGGTCCAAACTTATATGGGGAAATACAGGGTCATTTTGTCATTGCGTTACTAAATGAAACCACATACTCGTCTTCACCTTTGCTGACATTGTGAAAAAAATCATACATTAATAACGAATATTTTCACCAAAAATACTGGTTTTACTTTTCTGATTTTTTGATCATTTTGCGTGAGTGTATTTCTGACTGAAAGTATGATGTTGCCGCTCCGTTAAATTCTCTTAGAGTAGTAATAGTGGCATTAGGACGCCTAAAATTAAAACGACTTTTTATTAATATTTATTTTGTTTGAAACTTACACACTTTTTTATATTACTCCTCCAGCTCAAGTAACTTATTGTAAAGTGTTATTTCTAAGTACATAAGTATGTGGTTACATTTAGTAATGCAATGTCAAAATGTCCTGTATAACTTTTTTATCCCTGATT
>NW_023592780.1:0-8578 GCF_014839805.1 Manduca sexta | reverse complement strand
CAAATGAGGAAAACTCCAGAAGGTCTAATTTCCAAACGGCTTCCCTCAGGTTTATGTAATATGAATACTGAATAATTTCAACACATTACCTCGCGAACAATCTTTGTTCAGAAATTTTCAAATTGATATTAATTGCTCCGTAATCTATCTTAATATGCTAATCTTATTAGGGTTGAATTAACAGACAGAAATTATATGGAACCTGAAGTAGGGTTGCCGCATGATAGATATTATAAACCACATGGATTTATGAATAGAAGTAACAAAAATCGCCAAACCCTGTTTCACTACAACTGTCCTTTTAGCTTCAGTTCACTACACTGGCTTCTAAAAATCCTAGAGTATAATAATATCAAGTAAAGTTCAAACAAAATCATAGTCTATTGAAAACATTATGTGTAAAATAAAATGCGCAGAATATGAAAGGCTTTTCTTAGAAAAATAAAAACAGGTTCACGACATTTACAAGTGTTAAACACAGCCAGCAAAACATTAAAATTGAATAAAACAGGCGCGACGATAAAAAGATTTACCAAGTAAAGAAATTTCAACATCTGCTTAATAAACCTTTTTAACTAAGATAAAGTATAAAGTTACATAACAGGAAATACAAATGGATATCATGAATCAAGCCAGTCTTGGTCTTTTCGTTTGACTGCGCCGAGAGCTGCTTTTTTCTTTTTTATCATTTGCGTCTTTGATTTATGCGTCGCATCACTCATTTCTTCGATTTCATTACAGGATATATTACTTCAAACGAGTTTGTGTACAATATTTTTCATGAATCTAATGTTGAAGACTTCATCTTCCATTATAGCAACAGCCTAAAATACATTAAATGCGGTAATTAAATCAGCAATGAATGCTCTAATAGCACTTAATTGAATGGTGGACCGTTGAAACACCAATCTTGCATTGCTTATTATAGAATTTTCATTTATATCACTAAAGTTTCATATTTATTATTTAGTTTAGAATTGCGCTGAAACAGTTATAAAATGAGAAAGATTAGAGACTTGATGAAATCTAAAAATATAGGCAGTAGTTTCTATTATCTTAAAAATACATTTATACACTCTATGCGCATAAATCTGTTGTATTTAATGAACAGAAAGACTGATACGCAAGCCAATCACGGTGTTACTAGAAAATCCAATCAAGCATCAAACAAATTGCGAGAACCCATTTAAGAAAATGAGGTAAGGGCAAAGAAAACTTGAAACCGTAAGAATAGCCTCGGAACACCTACGGTAATGTGCTCAATGGTGCATCGAACCAAAAAGGTAACCTTGTTTCCTCTTCTAATTGGGAAAGTTTTTTAAGTTCCCTTTTTATTGTCTCTGCCGGCTGCCCATTGTTCACAGCAAAGTAAATTTTAGCATTCCCCATCTAGACAATTATAAAAGTTTTAATTGCTCTTACTTTTCTAATTACAAAAAATAAAGTCTCATGAGGAAATATTAGGGAATTAAAAAAACCTGGTAAGCCATGATGTTCATTAAAGGCAGGCTTACATGGTGGTGTTTTGCATTACACACAAACGATATCAGTAACATTTTGTGTAGTAGGTATGCCGATACTAACCGACAAAAAATTTTAATTATTGTTTTTAACAAAGTGGGGCATACTTTATTTTTCATATATTTCCAATTTAGTTGCTTAATATTTTAATGATATTGTTAGACTAATATTCAAATAGTAAATATGTTAAATTGTGAAAATTCCCACAAAAATGAATATTAGATTAAACTTCACTTAGACATGCACTGAATGGAGACCTTTACGAAGTCATTAAATATACTTATAGATTTATTTATATTACTCAATACTCTGAGTGCGTATTCGTTCCATTATATTTTTAATAATATAATGAAAGGTTATAAGTACTCAGTATCCAATTATTAAACAAGAAACCCTGAAGAAGACTATAATTAAACTGCAAAAGTATACATGTCTTAAAATTTTGGGCTAATTAAATAGTATGAAGACTGTTAATGAGCAATATTTACACGAATAGTTTAGCGATAAAAAACTGAACCTAAATAACACAAAACCTGTCCATGTAGTCCAAGCCTATTAAGCGGTCGTTTTGATAATATATTGAGTAATAAATGGAGTCAATGGAGTGGAATTTATACTGTTCATTTAAATTCACATTTAATGCAAATATGAATTTAGCCATTTTAGTAATAATTCATAGTTTAAGAATTTGGTTATTTCATATCAGTTTGATGAAATAAATTGGAAAATGTGTACCCGCATTCTGTATTGGACGTAATATTTAAATTAATTATTGTATTGTTATTCTATTGTTAATATTCACCCATGTAGCACTAGCAAATGTTATTATAGTAAGTAATTAGGCACGAAGGACTATTTCACACACACACACACACGCACGCACGCACGCACACACACACATACACACACATTATAGCTCATTTATTTCAGAAAAGGTATGCAGAGTCGCAACAAAAGCACCCATTTTTTGCCAAGTGCGTTTCATCCCATGTGAAAGGAGGCGAGCCTATCACTATATCGAGTACAAATTTCAGACTCCAGGCTGATACTGAGCTGAAAAACCCAAATATAATTTTACCCAACTCGGGATTCGATCCCAGGAATTTAGAGCGCTGCCGTATCGCGCATGCAGTACAACTCCGCCACCAATTATTTCAATTTCTAATTTGTTTAATTTTAGCACAACTTCTCCTTGATATAGACGAAAATGATGAATAAGTTAATCAGGTCGGCCACTTCCCTGGAATATGGTTGAAGAACAGCTGGCACGTGCGTCATACTCGTGAACCGGTGCTGCTGGTGTGGACTAGTTTGCCCATTTCACATATATCTAAGAACCAATCATTTTATTAGTATATTGGAAATTTTTATATCATCAAATTATTTCATGATTCCTGAGAGGGTTTTGCACTCGTATGGGAATTGCTTTTTTTATTTTGCAAGTTAATAAATGACTACTGTAAACTAAATTGATAAATAAATGTATCTTATTTTATTACACACTATACCTACTTTATACATCTGAATTGATTTTGAAAATAGCAAGCCTAAAGTTACTTGCTCTTTCTTTTCTGGTGGAAACTGCTTTCCGAACTGATGGTAGAGTAAAAATTTATTGGCAGAATAAAAAAGTCATTTTGCCGAACTCCGATAAAAAAAATTACTGAATCTTAATAACCTTTGACATTTTATAGATTCAAATATATAATTTCATTTCCATTATAATTAAGTGAACACTCGATATCTGTTACAGACATCCTATTTGACTTTTCCTTACATTCCACATTCTTTTAAATTTGAAGTACTAACGTATGTACTCCAGGTCTAAAAAAATAATCAAAACACAAAAACAATCTTTTACAAAAGTCATTTCATCTTGTTCGTAAAAATATAAAACGCCTCAAAAACACCGTTTGCATACCGTTCTAAAAGAATAGTTTTTATAAGGGCCGTTTTATAGTGACAGTTTATGATAATAAAAAAAATATTATTTCTTTAGTACGATGAAGAAATATTAATACATTTTTTATGGGTAGAGCCAGTATGCACTTGCGTATGCCGCGACCTTCAATATTAAGGAGAGAGAGTCAAATAGCGGGATTTTAGTCTGTAGGACGGTTCATACCGGCGAGTCCGTCCAAAATCCGTAAACGGATTTCACCGTGTCGAAAAAAAACTGCCTCACAACTCTTTAACTTACTTCAACTACAAAAATGATATTCGAAAACGCAAAAAGAACTGCCTCGCGACTCTTCAATTAACTTCAGCTACAAAAATATTCCAAAACGCAAAAAACTGCCACCAAACCCTTTAATCAAGTTCATAAAAACAAAAATACTCCAAAACGCGCAGTGTAACGCCGCCTTAGTCGCAAAGTGAAAGAAATCTGAAAGTGTCAGCAGTAAAGTTCTTTGAGACCTTTTATCATTGTGAGCTACTGACGGCGCCTCTTTCATTCGCACTGACAAAGTTCCTATCCGCCGACTAACAGAACGCTTTATAACACGCAGTGATGGGAACTAGGCATTAGTTTTACGTGCCTTGTTTGGGCTCGGCTCCTTTGAGATGATCTTTAACTTTGCCAGGATTAGTGGGAATTGCATCTTTGCCTTTTGGAACTTACGCCTTTGTTATAAATAAATCTAGGAATTGATTTTTATTTTTAATTAAATAATGACGTACTGGAAACTAAATTGAAAAATAATTGTAATTTTTATATTGCACATCAAACTTTATACCTCTGAAGTGATTTTGAAAGAACAGACACTGGAGTTACTTATCCATTATTTTCTATTGGAAACGAACTGGTGGTCTGTAAAAATAAAGTAACTTTTTAAAACCAATTTTTCCAAATGTAACTTTTTGTAAGAATAAAATTTTTCAAAGAAGCAAGTAGAAAATCAAAGGAATGAACTTTGTTTTGTAGCATTACGTTGTAAATGCTTATAGTTTTGTAACAGGCGCCAGACGCAATAAGAGGCCTTAAAAGATTACATGTCGTTTACGATTACTTGGTAAATTAACTTTTTGTTTTACTAGCACTGATCTTTTTGATTATTTAGGAAAGATAATAATAATCTTGAGATACCGAGACCGGATAACGAAAGTAGTCTTTCTGACATAATTGGTGTATATTGCATGAAATATTTCATGGTGCATATTGTTCCGATCAATATTTATAGTACACCTCTCTGCCTAACTTAAGATGAGAATGTTTTATACCATTAACGAGAAGACAATATTAAAAACTTAAAAATATAGAATCCATTGATTCAGAATAATCCATAAAAATATTCAAACCACATTCTCCTACAATATGTTCTAACAATCCAGCAAAAAATCTTGAATATTGAATCCGCAACACTGCTCCTGCAAGTCTCAGATTTATGAGGAAATTAGAATTGATACGTGACCGAGTCTGCATTCTCGAACATTCGACAAAAGACTATGCGTCTATCTGAATTTAGACCACGTACAAACAACGCTCAGGGAGTCCATTTCAACAAATATTGGAGTGCATTAGTCTTTCGCTGGTGACTTTCTATTATAATTCATAATGTTGGAATGTAGGTGTTTCATTCTATGTTTCTGTCAGATTTGATCTATGGGTTAGGCTTACAGATTCTTCGTAAAAACATAGCTCGATCTGTGGGCTATCGAATGAAAGTAAAAGATATAGAGGCAACTTAATGAGTATTGTTCTCTTTGCTTTAAGAAAACAATTTTCCCTCCTGTTTAAACAATATGTTATATAATTATTAGCCGAAATCATCCTTATTTTCTTTGAACCTTATTTTTTAATCTTCATTATTTCCTAGATAAAATTTAATCTACCAAAAATATACTGTAAATGTTGCTGAATAATTAAAAAAGGAACTCAGGTTACCGGGTGCCTTCTTTAAAAATTAAACAATTACACGATAACAAGGAAAAGTGGAGTCATGAAATTCAATTATCTCAACAAAACAAAGAAATCTTCGCGTGCTTTGTGAAACTGAAAACGTTTCACGACTGTTTAATTGAAATAAGTTTAATACGAGTAATGAATTCTGTTAAAAAATAATACCTCTTAATCTATTACTGACCTAAAATAGCTTCAGTAATTAACGCTGAAGATGGAGCCGATCAAAGAGTACCGAATTCTGAAAACTTTTTCCTTTTTGTTGGAAACGATGAAATTTATTTAATTTTCATTTCATTGCGTATTGCGCTGTGTTTAATCAAATTTGAAATGTTAGTAGACTCAAGTATCGTGTCCTAGATATTTCTCAAATAGGTCGTGTTTTCGTTGGAATATTGAACATTCGGTCTGTTAGTACTTATGTATATTTTTCATTTACGCGAATTCTTAATGGGCCTAATTTGGCTACTAGATTTTGTGTTTTCGTTTAAGAGTATTTTATCTATTTTAAGAATTTAGAGCTCAATAACATTGACTGTGATTATAAATATTATATAATTTTATTCCACGGTTGCTTGCTTGTAATCGCTAACGTCATTTTAACGATTTTCTATCCAATAAGATGTTTATTAAAAAAAAAATAGCAAAACTATTAAACAGACTCACATTTTAAAAGTTCTTTATTATCTTGATTTTCTTATTCGTAACTTTACAAAAAATATTTGTGACAAAAATTTAATAGACTACCTCAAAGGTACTTTATTACCTTCATACTAAGTTCTATTTAATTCTTGAAACCGTGCCTTTACAATAAGCGGGAAGCGAGATAGCTCTCGAAATAAAACGGGGACCATCATAATTTTAATCAAAAACAATGAGACTGCGCTTGACGCAAATTGAACTTCTTTGCCATTAACATGATGATGGAATGTCGTGACTGTTTCGCGCGGTATTGTGTTCACACCGATAGGTAATGCTTCAAAACAAGGGTTCGAAGACTACTCCTTGATAGTTTGGCAGAATAATCTCAGAAACAGCTGAAGAGATTTGGATAAAATTTTGCACAGGGATAATGTCCTGGACTAACACCTAGGCTACTTCTATTCGGGTAATTTGCTCTCATCGACATTTTTCAAATAGATGGCGCTAACGTCGTACTGCTGATGCTACAGTCGTTATAGTGTTTTAGGATTTTTGTGGCGGTAAAGGTTATTGTCGCAGGCGAGGCCGCGAGAAATACCTAGTAGTTCATATGTAGCTCCAAAAAATCTGGACAGACCTAGTCAAAGTACTTTTCAATAAGAATCAAACAAGGAACCTTACAAACATAGTGAAAAGAAGCTACTTATATTGGTCAAATATTTTTTATTTATTTGACGGTGTAAAAGGCAACTCAATTGAAAAAGGCAGTAACCCGGGGTTTATCATAAGTCTCTTTTTATTTGACTTGACATAAAAGCCGTAAATTTGCTTATGGACACATTTGCCTTCATAAAAATCTATGATCAGACAGTTTTAAACGAGAGCACTTTAATAGCAAATCCGTGTCTTTATTTTACGAGTTGTTCAAATGTTTGATGTAAAACGGAAAATATGCGGTTCCTAGATATGGGTTTTGTATTTCCTGTGACATAGATATGAATATCGCGCGTTTGGTATTTTAGTGACAGTTTAAGCGACTGCTGAATTATGGTTTCGGAAACAATTTTTTTATCTATCAACTCATTTAGAGAGCATAAGATATTATCTTGCTTTAGACGATGGTAAATTGAGGCATGTGGCTTATTGAAAAAAGTTTGTCTTTGGTGTTTAATGTTGTGTTTAATCAACGAACATTTAATGATTAAAGTATAGTTTTGGTCTAAGAAGCTTTCATTAAATTCTGTTAACTATTTGATAGTTGAAGGTTTACGACCTTTCAGTCTTGGAAAACAGAGTAATATAAAATTTTGTACAAAGTGTAGATTATTCTTTTTTAATATAATTGTCAACACCTTTTTTGTCCTTTTCAACTATTTCCTACTTCAATGCATAACGTTAATAAATAACAACCAAAACTTGGAGAAAACGTCTTCATTTAAACAAAACTTAAACAATATTTAACAATAAGAAATTGAATATTAATTGCGAAAGTTCATTTTAATCCTTACAATCTTGCACCGGTTGTTTCTATATAAATGTACTTTCGGATTCTTCGAATAAAAAAGGTCAATAAGTTTCTTATAAAAGGTCCGTATTATAAAGGTTGGATGTGACATAAAGTTCTTATATCCCAGACCCTCGAACTTTTTCGAATGTTTTATATTTTCACTTAAAATATACTTCTTATAAATTGCATTAGCCGTTTTTGTTGCTTTGAAAAAGTAAAGTCTTTAGCCAAATCCATCAACAAATCGAATAGCCGTTTTGATTTTATTTTTTATTGACATTAAATATTTAACTTTTCAACTTAGGTATAATCAATCATTGTCAAAAGCGATTTTGTATCTAAATGTTTATCACTGTAAATTCGAATTCTCTGTAGACACACGTTACTTTTGCTGCAAAGGTTAAATACTCAGTAGTTCGTTTTTCTCAATATACGACAAGGTGACCTCACTGCATATAAGTGAAGTGGGGTTCAATACAATGTTGACTGATGAGAGAGTATTACTCCTCGATAGTACACATAATTATGCTGGCCTGTTGGAACCGGACATACACAGGCTGATCCCGGAACGCAACATACTTACGTCGGCCACTTTGGCGGGTTTTAACACCGTCGTGGTCGCTATCCGGGCGCACGTAAAATTTATCCAACCACTAGCAAAGTTCGAAATCAAGTACAAACCGCCCTAATCTAATGCAGCTTGGTGGGCCTCCATTACTTGGTCAATATACAGGGTGGGCCCAGAAGATGTTTGCGATTCGCACAACGTCTAAAAAATCCTTACATAAGCAGGCCAAGTTAAATTAGAATTTCACCTCGCTGAAAATATTTTTATCGAAACAAATGCTCTAAATACTTCACTTTCAATTTGCTTTGCAACAGAAGGAATCCGCGTCGTATCCTAACATTTCTTAGCTATCTGTACATTATGAGCTGACGGTGGGACGGCCCGTTCGAAATATTACCCCATTTCAATAACGTTTGGAATTCGAATTTGCTTTGCAGTT
>NW_023592779.1:0-6708 GCF_014839805.1 Manduca sexta | reverse complement strand
ATAGTTATTATTATTTTTTTATTAAAATAGATACAAAGTATACACAGGTGACTTTTGAGACGATGCAGGGGCGGTAACTTTCTTAGGAGACCGTCGATCATTTTTAACGATATTAATATCTGCATTTAAAAACCTTGAAAAATATGTGTAATCAGTAAGAAAATGGGCAATGCAAAAACTTTTATGATGCCAATCGATCTTGCAGAAAAGTGTATGGGATCATTAAAGGTTTGAGTAATTTTAGGGTCAGATATTGCAAAATTCTTTCACCAAACATTTTGTAATAAATTCTATTTCAACTCGCTTTTAGATATAACATAACTTTGTACTCAGGGTCGATTAATCAACTATTATTTTGTCCTTGGCATAGGATTATGACTCTTCCGCCCCGTGCAATGCTTGTACAGTATGATTTGATCTTAACTATTACATTCCATGCAGTTCACTGGTGGTAGGTCTCTCATATGTGAGAGTTTGCCTACACAGTACCTACAGAGGTACCACTGCAATGTCTATTTGTGCCGCCAAGCAGCAATGTATAGTCACTGTTGTGTTCCGGTTTGAAGGACATTGTAGCCAGTGTAACTACTGGACATAATGAGACTTAAATCTCACATCTCAGAATGACGAGCGCAGTGGAATACTAAACAATACTTGATAATTCAAGGTGTTGGGTGGTGTTTCTACTGCTTATAAGCGATCGTATCACTTACCATCAGGCAAACGGCAAACTCGTCTCTTCATTCAAAGCAATAAAAAAGTTCGAACCCTTAATTCCGGATAGCATAAGCTATATTCACATCTTTATCAAGTAACAAGAATCTACAACAATAATACGAAGATTATTCGAATCTTTCGTTTGTTTTAGTGAATATATTAACCAACTATCAATCCAGTTTAAACCTGTTTGCTTAACAGGAAAACTTTGCAGCGGTCCCTGGGCGCTTTAAATAATTTAGCCCTTACATTAATATTCATCGTCAGTGGTCTTAAATTTTCAGCGTTGCTACCAGTGAACGAATGATTTTAGTTAGCGTGTTTTAGTTGTAGTTCAGTATCTTGTTTGAAGATCAGTTAATTATATCCTTGCATGGTCGACTTAAGGAGTCTGACCACAACGATTCCTATTACGGCCGTGTTAGGAACACATAATAAGAAACATAGTAGGACTTAACATTTCATGTCTCAGGATGGCGAGCGCAGTGGAATACCAAACAATACTTTGTAGTTCAAGGTGTTGGATGGCGTTTCTGCTGTTTATGGGCGGTCGTATCGCTTACCATCAGGTGAACGGCAAGCTCGTCTCGTCATTCAAAGCAATAAAAAAAATCATCAAGTATATTTTTTGTTGTACTGAAAAGCTTGAGACTATACGATATAGTGATGGTACAAGTGGGTTTCATACTTTGCAATACTAAGAATATTTGTTGCCTGACACGACTACGGTCATAGTATTAAACCGTATAGTGAACTGATTCCTTAAGACATAAAAATTATAGAGGAATGATAGCGGATTTAATAAAGATGGTAAATAGTCATAGGAATTGGAAAAGATAGAAGTTAGTAGTTAAACACCTTTAATAATTCATATATGTACTTCTAAAATTGTATACTTCTAAAATTTGACATGAGATATTAAACTCTAAACCTAAAAATCAATACATAATATTATTTAAATTAATACTGTATTTGTACTTCCTAAATTAAATAATTTAATATTCTTTAATTGTTAAAAATCCTTAAGTGAAAAAGTACTTACAATATCTATATATATAAAAATGAATTGCTGTTCGTTAGTCTCGCTAAAACTCGAGAACGGCTGAACGGATTTATCTTATCTTGGTCTTGAATTATTCGTGGAGGTCTAGGGAAGGTTTAAAAGGTGAGAAAAATTCGAATAATTGCCGGGAAAATCCTCAAAACAGCATTTTTCTATTTCCCATACAAACGTTTTCTAAATAAAATGGAGAGTCAATTTGTAATTTATTACCGCTGCATAAAGTTCAAATTCGCGTGCGCGTTGGAGGATCTAATATCGCGTTCTGAAACTCAACAAAAGTGAAAGTGAATCGCGAACGCGACAAAATTGCGTAGTCTCAAAATACATAGTACATAAATAGTGGTCGGCTTCGAGAAACTCAATTTTAGCTAACTTCAGTTGTTAATATAATATATAACTCAAAGGTGACTGACAGTGATATATCAAGGAACAGCCCAAACCATTGGACGGATCGCGCTAAGACTTTACATGCATAAAGCTACTATGACGTAGGCATCCCCTAAGAAAGGATTTTGATAAATTCTACCCTTAAGGGGATAAAATAGGGGATGAAAGTTTGTATAAATGTTCTTAGATTTTCGACTGATTGAACTGAAATTATAGATTGGGGATAAAATTAGTTTGAACCTATAAGTACCGGGAAAATATGTAGCAAGACTTTTATCAAACAGTGGAATTTTTATCCTGGAAAACACCTTCACGCGGGCGAAGCCGCGAGCAAAAGCTAGTCATGTAATAAAAATCAATTTGAAATCCACTGAATGTGATTTCTGTTTATTCCGCTACTGCCGGGACACGAAACTACAAACTCTGGTGTATTTGCATAATTAGATAAACCGACCTTTAGGAACGACGAATTTTGCGATCTATAGGAAACAATTTGGGGAACAATTACAGTTAAATGATTTAAATTGTTAATATTCGAGTGAAATTGTATTTAATAACAAAATCATTAGAGTTTTAGTTGTTTCAGAACTTCTGAGTAAAGCTACTCGTCACAAAAATGTATAAGCATACAAAAGTCACATTCTAATTTCTGCTCCTAAATAAATGGTAATAATATGATTACTATCTATATTAACTGTTTAAAACAACTGTCAAATAAAATTACTTTAAATTTCTAAAACCGGCACTTAATATTGAGTAATGAAAACATTTGATGTTTGTAGGGTATATTTTATATCTGCCAGGATAGCGACCACCGTACACAAGGTGTTAAAACCCGCCATAGTGTTACCCATAAGTTTATCGCGTTCCGGGATCAGCCTGTATATATTGGCGGTTGAAAGACTAATTGACTTAAGCGACATTATTATAAAAAAAAACTATTAAAAAAAACATAGAAGCGACTTATATATTTTTTTCTATTTAAAAAAAAAAATAAAATGTAGCTGAATTTAAATATGCATGAAACTTAGTGTCGCAAAAATGCCGCTTAACCCATTTACCAGCGGAATGTTTGCCGGCAAACATGACAGCTGCATGACATTACGTGTGTCACGGGAATATAACCTTATTATATACTACATAATAAATACTACATAAGCAATTAGCCTTTCAATCATCGATATTTACACCCGGTTCCAACAGGGCGGCATAATTGTGTCGACTGCTGAGGGGTAATAATCTCTCGTAAATATATATAATAATAAGAAACAGATTTAGAAAGAAATTTTTTATCATCCTGAGTACAAATTGGAAAATTATGATTTATATTATTTGATTATATAATTCCATTACTATAATTACCGTAAATTGACTTTGATTGATGAATTAAGTTTTTATTACTCCTCTACTTTCTAACTTTTCTTTTATTCATTGTATAAATTTTGTTTAAGATAGGTAGTTTTTATCTATATGATTATTTTTTGTAGCTCATATTTTTTATAGTTGTGAAGTTGTGTTTGTATTTGACATTATATTCTCATATAGAATAAATTATATAATAATATCAGCCTTTTATTGTATACTGTCCCACTGTTGCGCACGGGCCCCCTCTACTACTGAGAGGGATTAGAACTTAGTCCACCACGCTAGCCTAATACGGATTAGTAGACTTTATACACCCTCAAAATTCCTATTAGAACATAGCATACATTATATAGGTATAGTGTAAAAAGCCTTGTTTCTAAGTCCTGCTGAAATTATCTTCTGTTTTATATTTAATGCAGATTTCTATAATATTCTCAGCAAAAACTCAAAATAATTCTAAACAATTTTACAATGAACCCCACAATGTTATTCTAACTAACGTCGAATAATAAAGATATTAATAACTAGATCATAAGTTATTAAAAAGCTATTATTTACATCAAAGCATTTTTAAAAGAACATTTATATTCTTATACCGCTTTGTGTTCATGGTTCATTCTTTATTTTAAGTAATAAAAGACTTAATGAGTTTCATTTTGTAGTAAAACATTAATTAAACTGCCCAAAATTAAAACAGGTATTTTGTAAATACTTACTACCGTTTGAAAAGTATGAAATACATGAATGGAAAACATTATTAAAATACATTATGAGTAAGTGAACACGACCTCACATGCGAAGTTGTGTTATGTTTAAAATCGAATTGCAGTCGCATTTGCTCTAAAATGTATGGAAATTTGTTTCGCAATAACTGATCTTAAAAGTACTCTAACGTCTTAAAGTTCCATAGAGTCGTTTGATCGTTATAACTAACTGGATCGATTTGTATCAACAAAAGTTTTGTCATAAACTGAATGTTTTCTTGCTGACTGTACATATTTTTAAAAAATTATGAACAGTTTTCTAAGTTTTCTCGTAGCCACGGCGGTTGAGGTAGCTATCCTTACAACCACGTCTCGAAAATCCACCCTTTATACGTCATACTGGAAATTTTCAGAATATAGGACGTAGGATGAGAAATACTTCACAAAACAAGAATAGCCACGTTATCATTGATCTCAAAGTTCTTTTGTAGGCTCAGTCCTACACTTATGCTCTTAAAAGACCTTTTGAACAAATAAAACCTATTGAGTTCCAGGTGAATACCGGATATATTTCGTGCTTGTATTGAAAGCCGTAATTACGACAAAACCCGCCATAATACTCTTTGCTGAGTAAGTTTCCAATTGGTGTATACATATCGACGGTTGAAGGCTAATTGACGTAAGCGACATTATTTTGCGACACTAAGTTTCATACATATTTAAAATCGGCACATTTTTCTGTTTTTTTATATATATTTAACGTAGTTAAATTTTTCCGAAAATGTGTGTCGCTTAAGACAATTAGCGTTTCAACCGTCCAATTGGTGTATACATACATATCGACGGTTGAAGGCTAATTGACGAAAGCGACATTTTTTGCGACACTATGTTCCATACATATTTAAAATCGGCACATTTTTCTGTTTTTTATTTTATATTTTTTAACGTAGTTAAATTTTTTCGAAAATATGTGTCGCTTAAGACAATTAGCGTTTCAACCGTCCAATTGGTGCCTACATACATATCGACGGTTGAAGGATAATTGACGTAAGCGAAATTTTTTTGCGACACTAAGTTTCATGCATATTTAAAATCGGCACATTTTTCTGACTTTTTTTTCTATGTTTTTAACCTAGTTGATTTTTCCGTAAATACATATCGCTAAGTCATTTAGCGTTTCAACCGTAGATATAAGATTGAGGTGTATATAATTCTGACGATTTCAGAACGTTATTATTTACGTCAGATTCAGTATATCATTATGCCATGTTGGGATTTATTTTTATGAAGTCTTCCGGGAAATAACGTAAACACACATTGTTACAAAATTATTTATACTTACCTATGCTGTAAGTTTTAAAACCCGATGGATACAACAAGTAAGCTCGAGTTATTATAATTGGAATAATCATTTATGAAAACCTTCACATACATGCACAACACCACATATTTATCCCCGAAGCGGTATGCAGAGGCGCAATCAGGGCACCCAATTTCCACGAAGTGTGTTGCGTCCTATGATGTGACAGGGGCGAGCCTATCGCCATATTTGGCAGAAATTCCAGACTCCGGGCTAATATAAGCAGAAAATCCCTAATATCACTTTGCCCGACCAAGATTCGAATCCTGGACCCCAGACCGCTGACCTACCGCGCGTGCAGTACAACTACGCCACCGATACAGTCAAAACTTCTAAATAATTTCTTTCAAAATTTCCGATATTTGCACATATTACTAAGAACAGACGTCAAAACAATTCTAATTGAAAGCGTCTCTGGAGATATACAATAAATTATCGCGCAATTGCAACATATTCGGCCTTATTTGGAACATGTTAAACAAGCGTAAAAAGTGTTACGTTTTGTTCTACCTCCATATACAAACAACAATTCCCTTTTCGGAACAAGAGAGAATATATAATGCGTAGTTATTCTTGTTTTATCATTTAACTGCTTTAAAGCAGTCTCTTTGGGACAGATAAATGACATGTATTCTACATGTTTATGTTGATTATGAGGGCACAGACTGCATTTGTTTTGTTTATTCAATTTTCAACCATATGTTGTTATAAGTGGGTCTTTCCTTGTCTAAAGTGTGTGGGATTAGACTGGGAAGTTTCAGATACGATTCTCATTTCGGGCAATACTTTTGAGGATTGTATACGGTTTGGTCACGATTTAATGCCCAATATAGTTGTCCAATACATCGATCGTCACTAAATCAGTGTATAGTCAGGGGATCAAATGCCGTATACGGGGGCATATCCATCTTGTTACAGCTATAAGCGTTCTAATCAAAATACAACTATGATAGCTGTATAAATAGGGGAAATTTGGACTCCTTGGCCTATACGGCTGTCAAAGCTGTCCTTTGATTACAACACTTGTAATTACAAAAGGACGGATATGCCCCGGTAAGCGAAACAGGGCTCCCTAACAATAACAACATGCATAAAAACTCGTTGTATCTTTG
>NW_023592778.1:0-9631 GCF_014839805.1 Manduca sexta | reverse complement strand
GCGGTTCGCTCCTGAATTCTTGTTTTTAATGAACACACGTTGCTCTGCGGCCGACATAATGGCTGCAATTTCACGCGAAACCTTTACTATTAAAATGTCCGAATGCGAAATGTGTCAAGTATTTCGGCCATTCTATTTCTAATGTTTAAATGATAAGTGATTTCAATGGTACGGTATATCTAAATGCCTTTATATATTTACAAGGAGATAAGTCTTTTGATTTCGGTCGACATTTTCTATACTGCATTTACCACCAGGTTCAATGCCATGTTGGGATAAAATTCATGCTATATGGCTGTTTGAGTTTTTTTTAATTGTAAATTGAGTTCACTCCCTCTCGAAATAAGAACGGCTACTACTCGGTTGGCCTTCAAATTGAGGGTACGACATCTATTACTGAATGGTTTGGAAGTGTCACCTTCGTAATTAATATATAAATTTATAGTATGCATTTTATGTATTGGTATATTATTATTATTATTTTTGTATCTTATGTGTCTACATTTAATTTATTTATAACTCATTAATATTTGTATATATCGTATTATTTATATTAGCTCTTGTATTTGCTCACCGCAACAGATTTCTTTGATGCACCAACCATGATTATCTCTGCTCCACCCTAAGGTTGACTGGGAGAGAATGCCTACGGCATTAAGTCCGCCTATGTACAATTTTGTATATAAAGTGCAAATAAATAAATAAATATAAGAACAGCTTATATAAAAAAAGTATCTCTCAAACAAAGGCAAATTAAAAAATACTTACATCTAAATAAGAAGTGACAAGACCCTCGCCAAGTCAAGTTATAACATTAAATCAATAAGAAGGTAGTACGAGACTGAATTCCCTGAGGCTTCATAAGGTTATTTTTCTTTTCTTAAATGATTTACACAAGTTCACAATATTTTACAACAGTCTTCATGTTTTTATAATTGGAGGTTGAGATACTGGGATTCCCCGGCTTTGCGACTGCAGGGACCTGGAGGAAAGTTGGGAGGGATATCTGGGGAAGAAAATGTAGGGGAAGAAGGAACCCTTTTAGAATAGAAGAAGGGGAGAAAGCCAGGAAATGGTTGCGAGCCGATAGGCCTCAATGTGAATTGGCAACCATGAGGTACACACAGACTGGACTGCCTAGGGCCGCGACAAATATCCTCCTGTGCATGGCCGTGCATTCGGTGTAGCAACCGAACGCACAAGAATTACCTCGGGGGACGTTCCCATAAGTTTAGAAACACTGCGCCTGGCAGTATAATATTGATCTCTATTTACAAGAATCAAGATCTGTCTCCAACAAAAAATAATGGGTCAATAAAAAACACATTACACAAAATAAAATATTTATTATCTATTATTCAATTCAATATAAACAACTATATATTGTCATTCTAAAATTAGTACAAGCGTCTCTTGCAATTTGCTCTAGTATTTTATATAGATCTATAAAACCAAATTCTACCTACGGCTGATTTCAGAACGATCTTAACCCTATATCCGGATCGACAGAGAAAATGGACCCATCAGAATAAAGCATATGGCATGTTTCCAACTGACTTAACGGTAGGTATCGCTATCTGAAATCGGTCGTTGATAGTCCTAATAATTGAAGATAAATAATAATGACGATGTAGTCTAGTTAACTTATTTTTATTGGTAAACATGTTTTGTATACTATTATGTTTATTGCTTTTATCCGACTTTAAAAAAGCAAATGACCAAATTTCGCGAATTTTATGTAATTTTTTCAATTACCTTTTGAATGGTGTCATGTAGAATTATTTTTCTTTTTGTATTAATTCAAATTACATTCTATTCGCTTATCACATATGACACCTTCATCCCCGAAGGAGTAAGCGGATGTGCAACTCGAGCACTCACTTTTCGCAAAGTGTGTTCCGACCCATGATGTCATAGCGAGTGGGCCAGTCGCCATATCCGGCACACATACTGAGAAGAAAAATTCAATATCCCTGCCCGACACGGGATTTGGACTCAGGGCCTTAGAGCAGTGACATAGTGCGAACGCAATAGAAAGAGGCAGTCAATTTTATTGTATGAGTGTCTACATTAGCCTTGACATTCTGATTCTCTACAAATTAATCTATCTAGTATCAACCCGAATCCACACCGGCCTCAATATCAGCAAAACAGTTGTCTAGTAGCTAAATGAACATTCCAGTGAATTTACTGGTAATATATACATTATTGATTAGCACTCGCATGACATCCACGTTAAAATAGCTACCCTGGACTCTATATTCAGTATAAATCGAGCATTTTCAGGAAAAACATCCAAAGCGCCATTTCGCACATTTGATTTTTTATTTATTAATTCAATAATCTTTATGGTATATTTGTAGTATTTTGTTACAAAAAATAATCATTCCAAAAATAATTTATAATTAATAAAAAAAACCGCTTCAGTAAAAAGTCCGCAATGTCGGTTACTACGTTCTAACTATAAGACACGAATTGTATATTTTACTAAATAACATTTTTTATACTAACCACGGTAAGTGGCAGCCCTAGACTTGGTGTTAAGAACAGTGTTACCGTCAACTAACGTGGTACGTTCCGTCCCTCGCTTGAATTATGGCGGTTAACATAATTGAGCAATAGAAGTCGCGTACTTACGTTTCATTCACTATAACTTCTATTTTCAAGCTTTCAGTGAACGCTTATAATATTATTTTCATCATATATTTTTGATTTGATTCGCCTTTAACCAGTTCTTCAAGACTTTTTTAAAAATTAAATAATACGGTAACTAAGTCAAGCTTACAGATGTTTGAAAGCTATTTGATTTTCTACAAATATTAGTAATAAAAGCATTTGAAACGAAATCATAGTCCATCAAGCACAAAACTAGACTCTCATTGGTTCAAAATTTAAAATAATATTTGATTTCATTAGGGTTGTCAGTAACATCAGTCGTCTTTATAAAAAATAATAATAATGCGAGTACCTCCGTGATATAGGAGTTGTTCCGTTACAGTGAAAAATATCGTAAAAAAAAATACTTTTTTGACTGCACTAATATTTGTGAATGGAAGAAAAAATGTTAATATATATTTCATTCTCTTTTAAGCAAAATAGGTAATGAACAAAAAGTTTACACCTCTAACTAACCCATTAATTAGATCATACCCCTACTTCCCTGTTTGCATATTATCGTTTATATTAATTAACATAAACATAATTATAAATATCGTGATATTTGTTTCAAACTTAGAACGCAAAATAATATTTGCAATAAATAAATGAATAATACATAAAATATATTTATAAATAACTATATCCGATTTCAAACAGGCCGACATAATAAAAACATTTCTATCTATTACGCTGACCCTTAAAAAGTGCCTGATATAGAAAGTTCTTTTTATGTATACGGGCACGAAAAAATACTCCCACTAGACCTAAGGGTATGGAGAGTGGGGTCCAGATGGAGCGTCGATTAGCGAGAAATGGTAATCCATCGCCAGTCGACACGTTTATGTCGGCCGGTTTGGAACCGAATATACACATGCTGATCCAAGAACGCGACAACTCACGTAGGCCAGTATGTCGGATGTTATACCGAGTGTACGGTGGTTGTTCCCGGGACGGATTCACATATCCTACCACTAAAGAAGCAATAGAAATTAAGATATTTCTCGACTACGCCCTCCTCGACACACTAATAATGTCGCCATGCTATATTTCAAAAGTGAAAAAAGGCGCGAAACTGACATGTGACGCAAAAAATTACAATAATTAAAAGGTGATGACCCTAAATAAACGTTAAGGGACTGGTCATCGTTATTGAATGTAAAAATGTATAAGGTTCGAGCGAATTCTAGAATAAGGGAATGGAAACGGAGCTAGATATTACCATTATATCATACAGAACAGTAGTACTTTGTAAAATCACACCAACTTGATACCTTGTAAATAAAGAAAAAATATAAATAAATTGAAATAAAATTATCACGATATCTTTTAATATAACATTAATCTGCTAGACGGACAATTTGTTTTTCCCCTCTATATAATGAATTATAGCAATTCCGTTACCGTGGCGCGGAAGCAATCAATCTTAAAAACACAAGCTATTAAAACTAACTCGTGTGCAACACCAGTTAAAACATTAATTTATTCACGTCGCATAAAATAAAATATCGTTGTCGGTTAGCTCTAGACACGCGCTATACCTATGAACGGTGATAAATGTCACTATTTTTGTAGCAAATTAGATTGAAATAGATACACCCCCGATTTTATTGCAAATTTTGATCGATACGTTTAATAATTATACTTTGCCCAACGCTGCAACTAAACCACCTATACTGCCGTGCTAAGCTCAAAAGCGCTATCTCAAAAAATATCAAAATCTTGATTTTTATGTCGTCAGATAGCTTAAAGATCATCCAATGAACTTACCTAAATAACGGTATCTTGCTTCTTGTTTAGAACTTGTTAAAAAAAACCTACAAGAGTCTGTCTATCTCATTTTTACGTACAAAACTATAAAACTATATTTACAAAACTTCGATTATTTCGAAATAAGGTTTCCTTGACATACCGCTTTTGCGCTTAGCACGACAGTATAATAATCTCTAAACAAATAATATACTTCCTTGACAACTAACGACAACACGAGTATATCATTAGTACATCTCCCTATCAATGTGTACAAACTAAATTGACTTGCACAGGCTCCATCTTACACGCCATATTGACATAGCCAAATGAACTCGGGCCTACAAATTAATTAACTGGAAATATCTCGACGCGGCAACGTCGAATTGTTCGCGTAATTAGCGCTCGACATGCCGATGTCAAATTGGATTCCAAAATGGCATTGTTACGCGCCGCGATCTCGGAAAGATCAAGTTTCAAGTGAGCTCTTAAAACAATTCAGTACGAGGAAGTTAGGGGCGATGTTTGGAAGAATCTGTGTAAGGAGCTGGAATGTGAAATATCAGCTGCGAAGGGGGTTGGTTTATACATATTGCTGCGAAATATTTTATACATTGTATTTTATGTATCGTTCAGAAGTGCGATATATTATTATTTTTTTATTGCTTTCAATGACGAAACGAGCTTGCCATTTGCCTGATGGTAAGCGATACGACTGTCCATAAACAGTAGAAACGCCGTCAATTACAAAGTGATTGTTTGGTATTCCACTGCGCTCGTCATCCTAAGACATGAAATGTTAAGTCTTATTATGTCCAGTAGTTACACTGGCTACAATGTCCTTGAAACCGGAACACAACAGTGACTACACACTACTGCCTGGCAGCAGAAATAGACAATATGGAGGTACCCAGGCGGACTCTTATATACGGGAGACCTACCACCAGTAAATATTTAACTAATATCCCACCCCGGCTTTGCAAAGGTACCTATCTAGGCGGACTCTTACATATAAAAGATCTACTACCAGAAAAGTGTATCAGCCGTAGCAGTATCAGCGTAGATGCTGTCAAGTCAGATATTAATTATTAACGTCTCAAATGATATCTTAAGTCATTACAAACGACAGATTTTGGCAGCTGAGTTTCGTTTATTCAATTACGCCGACTCAGCCAAAAACAGACAATTTAATTACAGCTCAAGTTTTGTTTATTAAATTGTTCAATACATTAAATGTCTACTTAAAATTGTAAAGGTGAAAGCGGTTTATAAATATGGCCTTAAGTCATTGACTTTGGAAAGCCCTTTCGAAGAATTTAAACTAAATGCGCAGGTTTTAAATAGGCGAAAATTCAATTAACCTAGATTATAGTTTTCATACCGGATTATTAAAAAAAATCGAGTAGGTGCAAACAATGCAAATAAAATTCGACGTAAAACATCTATAACAGACATCATACATTTACAAATTTCATCATCGTTCAGGCAACAGCCTGAACAAAGTGTACAAGAACAACGGATCCATCATTTGTCATGTTTAGGCTCTTGAGTGGTGGTAATTATAATGTTTCCGTGGTTTCCTGTAATTTATATTTACAAGAATAGACGAACAAAAAGCGACGTTAGTATGTTACCACAGAAATGCTATAACTTCGTTTCTGTGTATTTCCACATTAAAGCAATTACTATTTTATGATTGAAGTAGCTCTTTTTACAAAAGACAAATTTTTTAAATACTAGATGCAATTTCGATGTTCATATTCAAGCCAGTAAACTGCAGCTAATACAAAAACTCGGATTTAAAATCAAAATTAACTTTATAATTCATAATTCATGATAATAATAATAAAAGACTAGTTCACTGAACATCTCAAAATTTCATTCATAATTAAAAAGATATTTTAGAAAGGGGTAGTAGTATCAGAAAGTCGATTCCGACCACCACTACAAAAATAAACCATCTAACATAAGGCCGTATATCATTTCTTACCCAACAAGTCGTCCAACAAATCCTGGTTGCTCAGATTCGAATCACCAAGTAGGTTACATCTTGAGTTCCTTCTGCCTGACACTGACCTCTTTCTGGTAGGCGCAGCCTCCAGTACCGATTCAGTCAACACTTTAAAATTATTATTCAGTTCTGTCAAAGCTGTCTCCGATATCTCACCTTTAGAATTGACGTACTCATTTAATTTGTCCACAACTTGCAGTTGTTCCACTATTTTATCGCCTTCAAACCTCGAATGGTTAAACTGCTTCACGTGCTTATCTATGACTTTACTACTCTTCTCTATGTCTTGGATGATGTCTTTGCAGTATTTGTCTATTGGTTTTGCAGACAACTTCCGTTCTAGCACGCTGTTCTCTCTTTTTATTCTCTCTTCGGCCATTTTGTATTCATTTCCAACAGATACATCGTCGCCTCCAGCATTGTCATAAAATGACACGTTGGAGCTTCGTCTTCCTTTAGACTTTGGTCGTTCGGGTTCTTCCTCAACTATTTGTTCCTCAATTGATTCTTCTGTAGACCTCCTACGTAACAAAGCACTAGTTTTCGTGACGCAGGCTCTTCATCTTTAATCTTTTTAATCAACTCAGCTTTCATTGCTTCCATTTTCTTCGCAACTTCATCTGGCGTAGAATTCTTTGTATCTAGATCATCGTCGAAAATCGCGAGGTCAGCCATGCCGTCTTGTACTGTTTTGGCAAGTTCGATTATGTCGTCTGAACCTTTGGAACTCTTCCTAGTGGGGATGGGGGTGGAGCGGGTGCTGTTCGACGTGGTCCTGCTTCTGGCATACCTGGAGCGAGGTTCAATCGACGATGAGGTTTCTTCGTCGTGGGAGAGGGCACTACTGATGCTGCGAGAATTCTCGCAAAGCTTGGCCAGGATAGTTTGATCCATCTAAAAATAAATCAACAGACATACTTTTATAACAGCCCTACACTTTATGGATTATATCATTAATATCTTATTGAATGTCGTAATAATATTATGTCAAACTTTATAAGAAACATCTTGTATTTAATATAGGAAACTTAGAATATGTGGTTCAGGATACCTACCCTATTTCAGAATATAGTACTTAAATATAACGACATGTGAATTTTTTTAATAAAAAAAATAATGCGACACCCAATATAAAAAAAACAATAAACTATTATTATGACTATTACAGAACTGTTATCTAACGCATTAATGAAATGATGCATCCAGTCAATTTCCAAAATCAGTAAGTTATTTTCTGTTTAATCTTTTCATATACTAGATAAATAAGGAAGACAAAAACTAATATTTGTTCGTCGGCTATTTACTCGCGATTGATGCAATAAGCTCGTCATCCCAGGAGAGTATCATACAAACTTAATTTCCCCTTGGATTTTTTTACTTTCGGCATAACTTATCGCAAAATATTCTATTCGCAATTCGATTGAGATTTTGATTCGTTCCGGCACGGATACATTGTTAATGTTTGGGCTTCATAAACAATAAAGTTAGTCGAACCATGAGGAAAATATGCATCAATTTGCTTTCCCTTTTCACTGGTCCGGCATGATAAAAACGAAACTACTACTAGTATGTTACAACCAATCTAGATGAAGTAACGGCATTGTACTGGAACGGACTCGTAAGCTATGATAGACCATAATAATAATTATTTCTCACATTTCCCTTGACGCTTAGCAACGATCCTATAAATTCCGTAGCAGTATTAAGGGATCACTATGCATCAGGTCACTCGCTTACAAAAAACTTTCTTCTAGGAATAGTACTCACAGTCAATCTGTCGTCATTGCTTCTGTGTATACTCGGTTCTGGTGGCTTCATTTTAATGGGTGGTGATCTTCCTGGGTTCATCGTGGATGTCAGTTTTGTGGGCGACTTGACTGGACGGCTTGCCGCTGTGCTTAACATCTTCTCTTTCATCTAGAATATACACAATATAGCCCATTATATAAAAATATTAAGGAGCGCAAATGAACTCGAATTTTATGCATAGAGTGAAACGGGGTTTAATAAAACACGGTGAATAATGAAATAGACTTAACATTTAAGTTTACCTACTCAAATTACAAATGAATTACAGATAATTAATTTATAGTAGACGAGCCTCCATCTTAGTGACTTATCATTTACCGAATGGTATTTTTTATTTCTCTCTGACCCAGGATACTCTAGTAATTGCTCATGCATTCATAAAACTTGTAGATATACCATATTGTCTTTAAAACACTCTAATTGACGCTAACATTACCCTTCTAGTGGCGCTACCCCTTCTAGGATAAACCTAAACCAATATGTAGCCCACCTCGATGATACTGGACAGTTTGTCCGCATTGCTGATGGCCAGGTCAAGGTCATGACGGGTGTCCTTATGCTTGTTGATCTCGTTCTGCAGCTGATGCTTGAAGTTCTTAGCTTCGAGCGCTATCCGCCGCTGCAGCATCGTGATCGTCTCATTCTGCTGTTGCACCTTCGCTGTCAGATCCGTCACTTGAGCTTGAAGTTTCTCACGTTCTAGCAGATTTCTAACAAAATTCAAGATGTTTTATTAAATACTAACTGTAAAATTAAAATATAACAGGCGGTATATACAAAATTTAACTATACACTCGTACAATTGTAGTATGTGCTATGATAGTCCTTTTGATCTATCTCCCAAGTTTCCGTGCATCAGCGAACCGGGCGGAATGGGCAGTACTGGTAGCGCTGGCGCTCGAGTCTATACGAAGGCGAGAAACGATCGCGACGGCCATAGTCTATATTAACTAGTACATTACAAATGTCCACGTCCTGCCAGCGTCATGACGCCCTGTCGCCAAGTCAACTGTATTACCAAAGTTCAAATAAAAAATACAAAACGTACTGTGCGTTCGCGCTGTTAATTGCTATAACAAAGACTTTCACTTTGACTTAGTAAAACAAAATATGAAGGCATATTATAATTTCTCAGACAAAATATACCAGATTTCTATTATGTTTTACGAGGGGTGTGTGGCTAAAATAATTTTAAGACGATATTAAGTTACATTTATTGAAACGCGAACTGTGTATTTAACAATCGCCTCTTTAGTGTATCTCGAGAATTCTTAACCAATGTAATAATTATTATCCGTTATTAAATCCAAAGATGTGTTTTTGTATTCTAAGCTGATGTGCCTGAGATTTATCTAGACTTGCCAATTAGCAGAGCCGTCGTCAAAACACCACTATTGAAAATTTTCC
>NW_023592777.1:0-22054 GCF_014839805.1 Manduca sexta | reverse complement strand
AATAGAATTGTGAAGTAGAAATAATGTATTATAAAGTAAATACGTAATTAATAATGACAAACTCACTGGAGTAAATACAAAACAGCGTCATACAATGTATCGATGTATATGTCATAGTAAAATTCCACAACATATTTCCTAGCACATGTAATTGCTGTACTATTTCAAACCCAGACTGTCCGAAATAAGGTTTATTTTCGAGTTGTCCGAGTTGAGGATCGAACTTGTAACCGAGTCCACCCATTTAAGCTTCCACTAGTGATTAGAGCAAGGACATCCTATCCTCAAAGAGGAAGCAATAATATTTAATGATTATGGAATATCTGCTTCTCCCTTGCTCCTCCAAAAATAACTGAATTACAGATTGGCAAACACTTAAACATGGCAACTATTCATAAAACGTAAGCAACTTAATTACTGTTGGTAGGATATATTTTATATCCGCCCGGATAGCGACCACCGTACACAAGGTGTTAAAGCCCGCCATAGTGGCCCGCGCAATTGTGTCGGGTTCGGGATCAATCTGTGTATATCCAGTTCCAACAGGCCGGCATAACTGTGTCGATTGGCGACGGGTAATCATCTCTCGTCAGTGTACATTCTAAGAGACCCCAATCCAAGTACCATCAGGTACAATAGTGGCACTTTGGCGTGCACATAATATAAAAAAGCCTATAGTTATTTTCGTGACTCCTTTTAAAACCGTTCTCTTGGTATAAGATTTTGTAGCAAAAAAATTTGATATAAGAAGTAAAATAATCCCGTTTTAATGCGTACTTTATGTAAAGAGCTCGTGTGGAAAATTACCACAAATAAAAAGCTTCTATAAGGTATGCAAGCGACTTGCTTTACGCTACATAATAGTACTACTCAATATGATCTTGTCTATATTTTTTCTTTACTAGGTTTCATTCGCGGTTTCGACTGCGAGGTCTTTCATACTACAAAATGCCTACATCATTATATAATTTTGATCCATAGCACGACCCAAGGGCCATCTATTTAAAATTTAAATACTTCCCACAGGAACAAGTTACCGGGATAAAAATTAGTCTATGTTAATCCAGGACATGATCTATGTGTGTGCCAAATTTCATCAAAATCCATTCAGCTGTTTTTGTGTTTACTTTTAACATACAAACATTTTCACAAATTTTTGTTTTTATTATAGTAAAATAAGAAGTAAGATTTTATTTATTTAATGCATGGCTTCCAGCTTATAATTTTATTGTGAATTTCAGTTAATTAAGAAATGTAGGTGTCTGGGACAATTTACAAGATCTTACTTGCTAAACTTACAAACTCTACTAAAAAAATTATAACCAAATATAGACATAACAAGCCGATCCTGAAACCTTAATGTGTACATTCTCTAAACCGGTGGCCACTGATGGGATGGCCAGGCAAGTAAGATCTTGTAAATGCCTTTTAGAAACCTAAATTTCCTAATAGCTACAACTCCTAATATAATTGTAAGCTGCAAGTTTTCCTTGCTTTTAATAAATGAAATTTACGCCTTATTCTTACTAATATTATAAATAGAAACCTTTGTGAATATAAGCAAATAGTATAAAAACACAAGCCAAGGTAAAGGAAATATACGCGAGATACAACAAATGCTCTTGCATTAAATCATACATAATCTTTCCACGGAAAATAAGGCAATACACAGTAAAATCGCATAATTATTATCTTCTCACAATATCAATTAACAAAGGCAAAGGAAAAATATCATTTAAAATGCAATTTTTTATTTTCCCATTTATTGCAATGCGTACTTTATACAATTGACATTAAAAAAACATTAATGAACGGTAATTTTTTTACCCAATAACCTTACAGAAGATCGTCTTCTGATCAAAACAAACACGACTTGTGGAAAATAGGTATTATTGTGTACATCTATGAAGACAAAACGATATAAATCTGGCAACTATCGACGCAGTCTTTTTGGTTGTAAAAATGATAACTAAGCTGGTGTTAGGATATATTTTATATCCGCCCGGATAGTGATCAGCGTACACAAGGCGTTAAATCCACCATAGTGGCCTATTTAAGTGTCGCGTTCTGGGGTTAGCCTATGCATGTCTGGTTCCAACAGGCCGGCATAATTGTGTCGACTGCCGACGGGTAATCATCTCTCGTCAGTCGACATTCTATTGGACCCCACTCACCTACCATCAGGTGCAGTGGGGACTCATTTCTGTGTACATATAAAAATATAGAGCCACCAAAAATCCAGCCAACAATACACGTTTCACAAAAATCAACATCAAACGACAGTCTTTTTGTATAGGGATAGTGAGTGAAGTTTCAAAGGGTCTAACATCTCTTGGTCCCTAGGTCCCTCACAAGCGCAAGAGCCCTGAATGAAGCCTTTGACGGTAACTACCACACTCGCAGCCAAATGTCCAACCCAAGTAATGACGAAATAATACATTTGAATCAAAAACATCAAGTATAAGTGTCAACAAAACCTTATCAATCAGATCAAATACCTCATTAATTACACGTGGAGAACATTTGTCGCTGCATTCATAAATAAATTGATAGTATAGTGTCACATTTAGCTATTACTTGTTTTTGGGTCAAAGTCAACGACTCGAAGTACATCAAAGGGCCGGATAAGGTAGAGCTCCATTATAAGTGTGGACACCTCCCTATATTGTTCGACTAATATGCATATTCCATTGACTTACGAGAAATCTCTACGACTTGATGTAATAGGTTCACGCCATTATCCTTGAAGGAGTAGGCAGAAAAGAAATAGAGAAATACGGTGTGTCTATGTCATTTTTATTGTTTTTCTTATACATCGATATTTTATTTATTTAAATAAGAAACAATAAAAGCAATAGAAAATCTGATTAAGAGTTCGCCAGACCAATTTAATTTAATAAAATGCTTTTATAACCTCACTAAAAATCATAGAAAAATAAACAAATACTAATTAGTTCCATGATTTTCTTATTAAAAAATAAAATTGCTTTTGTTATTGAATTTATGAAATATTGAAGGAATAGGCAGAATCGAAAGTACACGAGCACAGTGTGGCCATGACATCCTTATTGTATTCCTATTTCTGTAGCTTTTCTTGAAGATAGGCCAACTGTTCTGGTTTTGTTTTTTTTTTTTTTTTTTTTTTTTTTATTGGAACTTGGCATAGTGGCATCACTGCAACTGATGTTAAGCGCAGTAAAGCTCATAGAAAGTGCCGACCGACCGAAGATACAATCTCTGGACGGTCGGCACAGTCATGCCGTCCTGCGTAATTCCTTCTTCACGCTCTGCTTGAAGGACCTCAAGTTATAGGGAGGGAACATGTATGTTGGCAAACTGGTGCATGTTCAAGCAGATTGTTGTATGTATTAGTGATACTCGTTATAACAAATATATATTTTATTGCTGTGAATGACGAGACGAGATTGACATTCGCCTGATGGTAAGCGACTGACATAAATAGTAGAAACACAATCCAACACCTTGAATTGCAAAATATTGTTTGGTATTCCACTGCGCTCGCCATCCTGAGACGTGAGATGTTAAGTTTCATTGTAATTCCAGTAGTCATACTGGCTACAATATCAAACCAAAACACAACAATGAATACACACTGTTGCTTGGCGGCAGAAATAGACATTCCGGTTGTACCTACCCAGGCGGACTCTCACATTTGAGAGGCCTACCACGAGTCAAATATATCTTAGTATACACTAGTTTTAGCTAATGAAAACATGTTTAAGCTAAATCATGTTTTCAGTGTGACATAATTTTAAATTCCTCTCATTATAATGAATGAAGTATCACATAACTGGTTAGTATTAAATTTAATAGCAATAAAACTCCAAAAAAAATAATTTGGAACTTCCTTTATGAATGTTATTTGTACAAACGTTACCAACCTTAAGAAACAACATTTTTCCATAGAAATAATAAGCTAAGGCATTGACTGTAGTAATTTAACCATTAAACGTACATGGGTAATGACAAGGTTATAAAGATTAAAAGATGATACAAACATTAAAAAAAGCACTGATTGCTTCCTTTTGGGACGTCAGTTTCGTTCCTATAGAAAGAAAAATAATTAATTCACAATTTTATGTAACACAATTTACGTGGTATTTTTATTACACTATTTATCACAGGTGTTAATTATAAATGAGGATATGTATAAACCATTCTAGACTAACTTTCTTACAATTAAACATAGGCTCCCACCGTGTTTGTCAAAACGCAAAAACTACCGCACGAATTTCGATGAAATTTGATAGCATGGCAAGAACATGGTCTACTTTTTAAACCAGGAAATTATATGGCCGCACTTTTACCCGGAAAGACTCTTTTACGAACGAAGCCGTAGCAAAAACTAGTAATAACAAAGAACACACTCTAGCTAGAGAAAGATGCACAGATATTTTGACAATAGCGATAAATTTAATAAAATTGTCATAAATCATTGTTCTCGTAATGAAATATATAGTTCTAAGTTCACCTTTAAAGCTCCCCCAAGAGAAAACGGCCTTGGGCATTCTTTCGACATTAACGGCGCACGAGTTACAGCGGGACATACACAAATTTACGAATAATTGATTTATAAAATCAGATCGTTTTGAAAAAAAATTACGATCAAATGTTCTTTATTAAATACTCTATCAAACAGTGGTGGTTGTAAATTAAAATTATGTTTACTTTAGGATGCATGAAATCAACAATTCTAGTAGAATTTTCAATGGGAAATTAATGAATCAATATCTACATTATAAACAAAATTAAACAGCTGAGGTAAAGATATCATATTGAATAAATATTATATTTATTTCTATTTAAATAATAAATTTTGAATAGCTTTTAAAAAGACGGTTAGCGCATCGTCGTGTTGGGGGCACCGTCTTAAAGGTCACATGAAATTTCGGCGCGGTCAATACCCATTTATATTAAGGTAATAAGTATAAAATCAAATAATATGGTTTGTTTGTCTTTACACGCGATATTTTATTTGTATGTTGATTTCTTTATAGGGTGGTCGCTATCCTGGCGGATATAAGTATATTATACCATCAGCAAAATTGTAATGATATTGTAACTGACTTTCGAACGACCAACATCTCAATCCGCCCCGTGATCGTTTATTTTTTATTTTTTATTATGAAGGCTGCAGACTCCGAAATGTCGGAAGAAAGTTAAAATATCAAAAAAATACGATAAAATCTGAAAACTAATTTTATTTTTACGTTATTTGTTTTAATTGACTTAACATTGAATCATTACATTTCACAAAAACAAGTCATTACATGTTTATACTTATTGATCATTTTTAGCATATTTATTCTATTTTTTTATTAAATTCTAAGCGTCTTATGCGGCTGTGTCTTGGTTTTATTATTAACTATAAATTATCTAATTATACCTGCTTTTAAAAATCACACGATAATTTGAATTCCTCAATAAATACATATAGCAAATATTTTTAGTAGTGCTTAACAAGTGTTTTAATTTAAAAATAAAATTATCAGCTCGATTAAATTGTTTAATGATGTTCAACAACTCGGACTGAAATTAGCATTGCTCTTTTGTTAACACCTCTTATGACCAAGAATAACGTTGCATTTAACATTAAAGATTCCTGTAGTAGTTATACTAATTATGAACATTTATAACGTTTATATTTAAGTAGAAATAAAGTTTTACTTTTTACTTATGTCAGTTTCATATGGTTATACAAAAAAAAATATTCTTACAGGAGCCATACTCAAATCTAACAGCTGATGTGATAGGACCCTTTTATTTAATTTTTACCCGCGGTTACGAACGGCTTATCTAGTTGTAAACGTCAATATACTTGAGGTTGAAATCGAAAAGTTCATTATCTAGTCTTCCGCATTACTATGCAGATAAGTGAACAATTAATATTTCCAAGTCCTATCTTTCTATTTGATTAATTTCGCTGCGGGATAAAAACAAATTAGTCCCACTGCTGATCCTGGCTTTCAGTAGTTGTAGTGATGAGTGTGAGGACAGGAAAGCCATATAGAAGCCAGGTTTTCATTGCCAGTTATAGTCAGCGTTGCTTATACGTAAATTATATTTGTACATTGTATCTTATGGCTCTTATTTTAGATGTTACTATTATTTACATAGTATGGCTGTCTCTTCGAGCTAGACCAGGGTGGTGGACAAAGGCCTAAACCCACTTAGTATTAAGGAGACTTCTGAACAGCAGCAATATGTATATAATACAGGGCTGACATTATAAATTATATAGTTTATGAGGAAACCGGATTGACTGCACAACTCACCAGCCTACTCATTGACTGGTTAACCTCTCAAAAAATAAAAATGGAGGATATAAAACAAGGAAATGCTGCATCGCGTTGCACTTTCAACAGTTTGGAATAATAAGCAAGTTATAATTAAGCTATTTTTAAATTTCTACTCAGTATCATTCCGGAATCTGGAATTTGTGCCCGATATGGCCGTGGGGTCGCCCGCAAATATACGCAATACGCACGACAAAGAAATGGATGCACCAGTTACGCCTCTGCCTACCCCTTTGGAGATAAAAGGCGCGAGTATTTGTGTGCATATGTGTGTGTATATTAATTTAAACCGTATCCGCAAAAATGTGAAATCGTGAATTAATTTTTATTGTTACATATCGTGTTAGAATATAGTAACTAGATATTATACGGATTCATTTTGATATTGCATTCAAACTACATACTCACCTTTACCTCTGCTAACATTGTGCCAAATATATTTCGTTATTAACGAATATTTTCACCAAAAATCTCAGTTTGCTTTTCTTTGATTATTTTATAGTTTAATGCGTATACAGAGTGAAAGTAAGTTTTTCTAACCGAAAGTGTGTTGTTGCCGCTGCGATGAATTCTCTTAATAATGATGGCATTAGGGCATGTTACATTATAATTACTCTTTATTGCTATTTATTTTATATGAAACTTACACTTTTATATTTGATATCTACGGTTCGAGCAACTTATTGTAAATTTATTTTCAACAAGATAAATAAGTGATTTCATTTAGGAACACAATATCGAAATGGCACTGTATGATAACAAGCTACAAATTAATTATGATTTAAGTACTGTCATATACTCAAGGACAAGTGAAACAGTTCGCAGTTGTTTACGCACTGACGTTTAATCCGTGACGTCACAATGGGCGCAGCCACTTACTTATTGTCTATGTATACCTATAGCTATATATAACAATTCCCCTCTTTCGTTAATAATTATACAAAAGACGGCTTATAATTAGGTCGCAAAACCCTATCTGAATAAGATGTCGATATAAGGGATTAATCGCTCGAATATTCAACTCCTTCATTACATTCATTGCCGGATTTATGTTTTTGTATGAGTGTAGGCCACTTTATTTCCGCCGCTCCATGTAGGTAGGTTTATGTGTGTATGTATATATTATGTATGTGTGTTTCTAATATACTTCATAATTTTCCATTTGTTTGTATTATAGAAGGTACTAAAGTTAAATAAACTAATGATTAATTAAATCGAGTGAGCGTCCTGTGAAATTTGCCGCTCCTAAGAGGCTGCCGCTCATGGGCCGCGGCCTTTACGGCCTATTCACAAATCCAGGACTGATTACATTCAGTGTTTGCAGAAGTGTCAGGGTCAAATCAACAAGAAAATTGCAATCCCCCAAGTGATGGTAGCAACAACATGTTTAAGCGCGCGAAGGTCTGGTGGCTCCTCAGGTGACACGATAACTGAGTTCTGAGCTTCTGGCGGTGAATTAGCCTGATCTTTATTCCTTCTTCATAACACGACGCGTCACGCACTTCCAAAGCGAGCACACTAGTTGCAGGCAACTCTGATGTCACGTCAGATTTTTCGACAGGGCTATAAGCATCATATCATTGACTATTATTATGCACTGTTCTGCAGCATATCAGATGGTTTATATTTTTCTTATTCAACTAAAGAGTTACAGTCCTTAATTAAGTATTTTACGCTCCTAAACGCTCAATCACCACACCTTTGTGCCAAGATAATTTTTGTTCACAATAAATGTTTTATATGACATAGTTTCCGAGTTTAAAATTTTGTTTATTTGTTTCCCCGTAGGCTTTACTTTGTGAGCACAGTTTCAGCGAGAGTGTTAGATGTGGACAGCGAAGACGTGCTCGTATTTGGAATTATCAAATCCAAACGCGAATGAAGTTTGAAATACTAATTGTGCAGGTGAAAAATCCGTAGTACCATGCAATGAGTTTCTATAATCGTATAAATATTTTAGTACTAAGTTTTCTCATTGCTAAATTAGATTTAATGCCCTTTTTACAATTTTTACATAGCTCTCCGCCTGGTCATTGCTAACTGGATGATAAGCGAGAGATATTATGTACAATATTCCATTAGGCCTGCAAAATCTTGTCAATTCCTTCGATAAGAAGGATGTGGAATTCACTGACCAACGTGTGTATAAGAACGAACCTTGACATAAAATCATAATAAATGGAATGATTTATTTGAACCCGTAAAATGTTATTTAGATTCCGTCACTATTAACTCTACATCCTCGGAAAGCAGTTCTTACCAGAGAAGAACAGGTAAACAACTCTGGTATTGCTCTTTTTAAAATCAGTTTAAGATATAAACTACAGTACATTATACAGAGAAGAAAAAGTACATTTTGGTTTATTTATTGTTGTTTAGAGCAGTTCATTTAATTTGGAGGTAACGGCGACCGATGAAGTGCTATTCATTTTGTACACACCATCCTTTTAGAGTAAGCATAATATCACAAAGTATCATTGACCATTAATTGGACCCAAAAAATCGATATGAACACTGCCGAGGTTAAAAATATGTTACAATTTTGTAAATGCCAAGAAAAATATTACTCGATTTATCGTAATATTTAATTTGTATAATGAAGCGGCGATAGGCTAGCTGGTTGTAGAACGTACTGCCGAGACGAATGTCCGCAGGTTCGACACCCAAGGGCACACACCTCTAACTTTTCCAAATATTATGTGTGTATTCTTTGTGAATTATCGCTTGCTTTAATGGTGAAGAAAAACATCGTGAGAAAACCTGGACACCTGAGAAGTTCCCTATACGAATTCCGAGAGTTTGTGAAGTTTACCAAACCGCCCTAGACGAGCGTGGTGGACTAAGGCCTAATCCCTCTTAGTAGTAGAGGAGGCCCGTACCCAACAATGGGACAGTATAGAATACAGGGCTAATTATTATGTTATATAAAACTAGTTGACCCGACAGACGTTGTCCCGTCTTAACTATGAATTTGCAGCGCGCATTCTGTCAATCGCTGACAGTTAGTTCAAACAATTGACAGTTATATAAAATTAATATTCTCGTTAAGTTTTCTTAAATTTCCTAATTTTCCGCGCAATTTTTTGAATTTTTTTTTCATAATAACCTTCTGACAATAACGAACACAACAAAAATAGTGAAATCGGTCCAGCCGTTCACGCGTGATGGCGTGACCGAGGGAAATAGGGATTCATTTTAAGTACATATATAGATGAATTATTTCTATAATTAAATATGAAAGGTTTTATCTTTCGGTTTTAATTAAAACAATTGCTGTTTATATGATATTTGTATACGCTCGGATAGCGACCCCCACGAGGTGAGAAACCCGCCATGACCCACGTACGTCGCGGTCCGGGTTCAGCCGTTTATATCCGGTTCCAAACAATCCGACGGGGTCATAATCTCTCGCCAGTCGATACTAGACCCTACTACATCAGGTATAGTAAGGTCACTTTACCATGCTGGTATGAAAAGTGTTGTGAAGTTCGTCATGAGTCTGTTGCGACCAGATCTATACAATTTATGATTTTAAATGATTTATTTGTTTCGGATCATTGTCTGTAATTGAACTTACTAATTAACCAGTAATATTTTTAGATTTATTTGTGTTATATATATGTTATAGAGAGAAGTACAATTCGCAACTATATAGTACGTCATTATAAACAAACATATCACGACGAGGTAAATTTTAAATGACATTAGAAACAAATTTTAAATTTATTAAAATATTTATAACTAGTTGACCCGACAGACGTTGTCCCGTCTTAACAATGATAAAAGATATTTAGTCATTGCGTCTTAACTATGAATTTGCAGCGCGCATTCTGTCAATCGCTGACAGTTATTTCAAACAACTGGCAGTTACATAAAATTAATATTTTAGTTAAGTTTTCTTAAATTTTCAAATTTTCCACGCATTTTTTTTATTTTTTTTTCTTTCATAGGAACCTTCCCCTAACAACAACAAAAAAATAGTGAAATCAGTCCAGCTGTTCACGCGTAATGGCGTGATCAAGGGAAATAGAGATTAATTTTTATATATATAGATTACCACAACATTTAGTACTGAGTTAAAATTCGCATTTACATATATACTTCGTCATTATAAACAAAGACTTCAATAGATATCGCGATGAGATAAATTTTAAATGCTATTAAAACGAATATTAAATTAATTAATACATTTGTAAAATATTTCGTACTCACAATCCGCTAAATATCCTGTAGGATAGCCCTCCATGGCTTTCGAACTGTACATGGCAGACACCACACTCGAAAACATTAAAAATTATACAATCGACGCACCATTTTTTATATATTTTTTCCTTATTTGAAGATACGTCTCCAACGAACCAATGTCAATGTACCAGTGTGGCACGAACGCGTTATATCGACAATATTATGAAACAAAAGCGCGCGGTTTTATATAACCTCAATGTCATGGCCCGCCATAGTTCAAATTAGGAACGTTTTTTTTCTATTTTAAGGACGAGACGACGATAGTACTATTGTATAAGGCTGAAGAGTTTGTTTGTTTAAGAATTACTAGTTCAATTAAAAAATATTTTGTATTGGATAGCCTATTAATCGGGGAAGGTTATAGGCTGTAAAACGCGCTATGACTAATAGGAGCGGGGCATCAATAAAAATGTTTGAATGCGATCAACTCAAAAATACGCAACGGATTTCAATGAAATTTGGTATGGTGATAGTTTAAGACCCTAGGATGGACAAAGGCTACTTTATATCCCGGAAAATATATAGCAGGTCTTTTATCCCGGAAAACTTTACCCTGGAAAACGTTTTTACGCGAGCGGAGCGGCGAGCAAGTGAGCGGTACACGTAATCTCAGCCCTCGCGAGTCGGCTCTTGGGCAAAGCCTCTCACCATTCAAGGAAAAAGATCTTAGTTATCACTCTATTATCCTTTTCGGTTGCACATCGCTTATAATTGTTTTCTGACGATGTCGCTAATTATAATGAGCACAATTAACGGAAATAGGGCATTTCATTATTTTCACAATAGGCTTGTTTACATTTTATCTAAGTAAGATCGACTACCTATTTATGGTCTATGAATGCTGCTAACAAGGCTTCATTCAACATAAATTTTATGACGTCATTACGGCGATTTCATTGTCAGTTTAGTAATATCTGAGTCAGTTTCAAGTTGACTAAGGCCAGATAGAAGTAATACTAATATACGACAGTAGTCTTTCCTAACCGAATTTCGGCCACAGCGGCAACCAACCTCAACGGAGATCAGCTAAATACGCAGGACATATTATAGTGCACAACTGTGTGCAATACTCAGGTGCGGTCTCTGTTCCTTCACACTCATAGTACGGTGAGACGGCAATCCAACATGACCGGAGAGAGATCGGGCGCAGGACCAACGGCTTTGCGTGTTTTCCGATGCACGGGGTGTCACACCGCCGACTTCCTGAGTCCCAGGTGTGACTAAGTATTTTTTAAGATGGAAAACCTAAACCTAAATAGAAAATGTTGTTGTACTCGTCCCGACTACAATTACGCCATTGAGGCATACGACAGTACCACCAGTAGTGTAATACCATTGCTGGGCACAGGAATCCTGTACTACTGTGAGGATTTAGACCTTAATCCACCATGCTGGCCTAGTGCGGATTGTTCGACTTCAAATCTTATGTACCTTCGAAATTATTATGTACAATTAGGTATGCAGATTTTCTGAAATTTTTTAAGGAAATATAATTTTATTATTTTTGGTTGACAAATCCCGGAAACGTCGATCGGAAAGCGGTCACTATCTATTTATAAAACAATTTTCTATTTTTCGTATTCTCTTTATGAGGTCGAGCAGCTGTGCCCTCGTTATATTCTAATTTTAATAACAATAAAGACAACAATATGATAACTAGGCATTACAAGATTTAACATATTGTGATGTCTCACATTGACGCGCAGTTGCGAACCATGAACTTGTTAAATGTTCGTAGTTCTGGTTAGGCCATTCAACCATATTAAATGAAGACTGTCGCGTTCAGTTTTACAGACCCTGAGGACGATATCACTTTGGCTATTCATATTAAAAACGAATTCCTCAAACTCTCAAACTCTACAAGACCGCAGTTCCGTTCTCGCCGCGTCCCCGTCCCCGACCCTTCTAATAGTTCAAGCCCGAGTGCCGACGAATATGGTAATTGATAGATTGTTAGTTCGCTAATCGTTGATGTCTCATACTCCCAGTTTCCTAAGCCAATCGAAAGTATCACGCCACTTAACGCTCCAACAGGGTTGGGATTTCGCTGATATTCAAAGTTCTTTCAAAGGTTTTAAATACATTAGGTTATAAGCATTTTTATATCTTTATTTTTATTATAGCAGTGTAAGCAAAGTAATTTGAATTTAAAGAGCCTGAAATTAAATTTGATTTGAAGTTATTTGACTTAAAAGTTGGAATATGTTTTATTATTTTTGTGTAGTAGCTTAATGCGAGTATTTTTTAAACTAAGCCAAAATTTCAATGCAGCAGTGTTCATATGATTTACTTGATAACAAAGTAAAAGTATTATACTTTTCTGTGATTATATTCTATTAAGCACAAAGTTAAATTCAGGTCCTACAAGAAAATTATCTCTAATCTACACTAACAAATTTTAACAAACTTGAAATGCAAACACGTTTCATTTAAATAACGTTTTGCGTACTAAGAAATGTAAGTTTGTTTAAATGTTCCCATATCTAGTATTATTCGAAGAAAGTTTTCAAGAGACATTGAATACATAACTATCATTACTCCTGGGTACGCATGAGCTGCAACTGTGCTTCTAATGAGAAACTTTCTTTTCCATAAACCCTACTCAAGTACGCTTAATTATATTCTGCAATTGTAAGTATTTAAGACAATTTCGCTTTGGACGATAAAACTAATTGTAGTACTTTTTATATGACATTTTATAATGCTATTTGAAATCAATGAATGGCAACGACCTGGTTGCATGGGATCATCTTTGACAATACTGATTATATCAACAACATCGTATATACGTTTTGGGTCTTCAAGTTAGGAATTATCTACAAGCTGTTTGAGATTTGGAATATCTCGCCATCACACCCACTTTTTTAAAGTAAGGATCGCATGCAGCACGCATTTTATCACACGAACGGTGAAACCAGAGAATTTCGAGGAGTATTAATAAGCTATATTAAAAAATGGTCTAAAGATATTTGATTGTTAAAATATATGATTAGTTATTTTCACAGAAAACTGTACCACTAACTTTAAACAATTATACAATAAAAACCTGGTAATCATTACAATAGAATCTACTCTAACAAAATCATAATAAATTGGCTCAAAACAATATTGAGTGAACATTGAAAAATAAACAAAATATTTTGCTTATTAAAAACTTTCCGCGCTGGATACTCGGTTAGACGTTTTTCAGTCTCGAGTGGGGCATAAGCCCGATGGCCGGGGGTAACTTTTTATTTTTCCTCGGCGACTTATTTCGAAACAAAATCTTAACAGCGTTTTAAGTTAGCGAATGAGACGATATTCTTCACTAACTTAACTTATACTCGAAAATACATTTTGCAGACTTAAGTGTAAGCGTTTGTTTATAGTAAATGACATGGAATGCGTTGGGATTATGAAAATTTAAATTTAGCGGAGCATGGAGTACTTTAGGTTTGCAAACTAGTTATTTTAAGAAGAAATAATTAACGTTCTACATGTATGTATGAGTGAATATTTTGTTACTAACTTATTGGAATTAGTAAGATTATTAGATATGAATATTTCACCAATGATTTCGAAGATTAGAGCTATGTATTTATAATCGTATCAGTAATCAGAAATAAATCAGTAAAACTCAATATGGTTGACTACTGTTTTCGTAGTGAAAAATTCTCCAAAGCGGTTCCGAAATAAGTTACGTTTAGTTTTCTATGATTATACAGGCCGGCATAATTCCGGCGACTGTTGAAGTACACAGTGACTTTCGTGGAATATAAAATTTGGGCTACGTCGTTCTAGCCATTCCAGTGCAATCACTTTGCCGAGCCAAGAAAAATAAAAGACATTTCCGCCATGCCATAAGAATCAGAAATCTGTGTAACAAAATAAATAATGATGATTTAAATACAAGATAATATTTATTTAGTCTATGAATGAACAATCATATTTATCTACGTCACGGCCTTGACTACATAAATAAGCAAATCCGAAATCAAACAGAAACAGGGAAGTAAAAATGACAACAAAGAAAATTCCACCATAAATAAACCGTAATGCATACTTATTTAGAATGAAATACCTAAATCCGAAATACCTCGTGGTATTTGTAATGTTTCGGATGATATGCAGAGAGCGAGTTTTCTCACTAGAGGAACGCAAAAAATTGCTCGTTGACCTGAAAAAAATGTCTTATTTAACCATGCCGGTATACTTTAGATAATTGTGTGAATTTCCACGTAGTTAAAGTTGCACGGTCCGGCGAGTCTGCTACTGGTCACTAATGAAGTAATAATGTTTGGTTATTCACAAAACAATATGTGAAGAAATTGCACGTTGAAAACTGTAATCATGAATTTAGGTATTTTATAATGGATATGGAATTCTAACAAGAAATGAGTTTTTAATGTAGCGTTTATTCAAAGATTATTGTACAACACGGTAATTAGTGATGGTTTAGTGACGTTATTGGGGTTTAATTAAAATTATGAAAACTCGTTAGAGTTTGGATTTTTGACTAGAAAATTTTGTTTTATTTTTCATACAGGCACAGCATATTGACCCCACTACACCTGGGGCCTTATTTTCTATCCCGCACGTTATTTTAACAGTGCGTAACAAGCACGGAACACAACGCATCATGTTTAGGACTATAGAAATTTGGCTTACAGAATACCATTCCACACATTTCTCGAAGGTAACATGACACGGCCACGTTACGCGTTTACACTACATACAGAATAAGGGCCCATAGTAAGTGGAGTTAGAACTGATAGAATGTCAACTGGCGAAAGATGATTACCCTCTCGGTAGTCGACATAATTATTCCGTTATGGAACATGGAACCGGATATACACAGGCTGATCCCGGAACATGATACATTTGTGTGAGCCACTATGGCGGGTTTTAACGCCTTGTGTACTGTGGTTCAAAAACAATGTTTTATTTAAACTTTGAAATGTTGTCAGTGATATGCAAATAAATTAGAGATGTGATATGCTCAATAGCTTTTCGGAAGCAATACCATTCTTTGATTAAAATCTTACTACGATGTCGCTTTCATTCATGCCGTCCACATGCTCGGGCTCTTCAAATAAAACCCAAGAACGAGAGATTGAAATTAAAACGACCAATTAAATGGAGATATCTAATTCCAACACATGGTACATGTGAACAAATCAAATGCACATTTAGATGTGTATGCAGAAGTTCAAAGGCACATCAATGTTATTATAAAGCAAGCCGACAGATTCATTTTAACTTTGTTGATGCCCGAGTCACGTTTCAAGGATTTCGGGAACAGCTTTAAAAACGCTATTCGGTCCGTCGTTAAACTTTGAATGAGTGACATCTTTAACTTAACCAATTTAAGTTTACTGCTCATTAGCAACTGTAATTAGAAAATCACCTTTGAGTCCACGCAACAGAGTCGAAGAATTAAGATGTTCAGATTTCCGATGGCAAGGTTTTCTTTGCCCGCGTAAGTTGTCGACTACGCTGTCGCAGTGTACTTTTTGGGTCATCACTCGTGTTTGATGCGTTTTAAGAAATGAGAAGGATTAATTTTAGTTTTAATAGGAATTCAGATGCATCTGAAGGTGGTGTTTAAAGTTCATGTTCGAATCACGGCGATGCGACTTTTATTACGTATGACGTGAATGATGTTATTACTTAATATTTAGAAGATGATTATTATTTTATTTCAAATCTGAAGTGATTTAGTGACGAGTGTTGTATATTTTTCGATGTGTTATTAATTTTAGTATACAGACCAGGATAATTGTATCTTTTTATGGGCATTAAAATATTAGAAATCTTATGATTATAGAATTCTAACTAATTATTGTGTTTTAAAGGCGAAAGACTAAACAGACCATAAAGCCTTTGAAGAATAAATAATACATATCATTTTAAACAAGAAGCAAGACTTGCGTAGGTAAACCAATATAATATTTCTTGACATACAATAACCATAAAAATACAGGCACTGTCTCAAACCCGACCTTCAACGTTTGAATTGAGCGTTTATTTTTTATTGAAAACAGGGTTTTGTCTACTTTGTTTCTCAAAACCGTTTATTTATTGGTATAGCGTGTAGAAGATTAAGCTATAAACTTGATAGTGTATGTGGCGTGATTTGGTGCGCTGCAGGGTGCGTTGAGCATCACGTTTAACAAACATTATAGAGGGCATGTGGGTTTATTGCTTCCATACAAACGAAAACACACCGTGATACCAATAATCTGTGTTCAAATTTAAAGTTATTGCATGCATTTATTTGTTTAAACCTTTAAGAAGTGGATGATAAAGACGTTATAGTTTCTTCCTGCGTAAAAGCTTGGTTGATGTCTATCTTTACGCGTGAAACTGGTTCTGAGTAAAGAAATGCGACGATAAATCATAACCCAGATAGAACGTACAACATTGTAAAGAAAATGTTCACACAGGTAGTATTAACAATATCACCGCACTATATTTGGTCAAACCATTCTTAGGCTCAAACAGTTCTGGTGTCTAATTAAAAAAATATTACCTCGTCCCGAAACAGCCACTAAACACAAAAACCAGTTTCCAACCCATTCCGGAATCTCACTTAGTGAAACAATAAAATCTAAGGTACCACGTCCGCACTCAACGCACTAAGTACGGCACGGCAGTAAACTTATATGACATAACTATACATGTAAAATAAAAAACCCCGTGAGTCCAGTTAACGACTTTATCTTTTGGTATTATATCTACTTAAGCACGCATTTAGAGTCGCTGCATATTTAACGATATTCAATTTATGACTTTAAGGAATCGGCGCTCGTCTAAAAATTATAAAGATTCCACAATTTATTGCCTCCAACCGTTGGTGCTGTAATCCGCTTACCGTCCAACAACTTATTAAATGTGGGACTAAATACTGATATATTTTCTCGTTTACCACATTTATTCTGGTGGCATGTAAGGACGCACTTATTTGTGGACGTTTGCTCTTATGTACTTTTATGGTGTCTTGTGTCTATTTTTAGCAGCACGCTCTATTAGTTTTTATGAGGAAATAATCTTGTAAAAAGATGCAAGTAGTTGATTTACTAATGGTTTTTACAAAATGTTAAAGCTATTTTGGTATGTACTGTGAAATAATTTTATTATTGATTTGTTTATTTTCTATAGGTGTTTCTAGCTGATAGGCATACTAGGCGGCGCACAGTGGTAAAGTTTGTATGGGACCGCGGAAAAACTATTTTGAGGAAGATATAAATTGAAATCGGTATTTTACCGTTAGATTTACTTATTATATTTATTATTATATAACATACATTAAGATATATAAGTGTATCTATACTATTATATAAAGCTGAAGAGTTTGTTTGTTTGTTTGTTTGTTTGTTTGTTTGAACGCGCTAATCTCAGGAACTACCAGTCCAAATTGAAAAATTCTTTTTGCGTTGGATAGCCCTTTGTTCGTGGAGTGCTATAGGCTATATATCATCACGCTATACCCAATAGGAGCGGGGCAGTAATGGGTAATCTCAGGAACTACCGGTCCAAACTGAAAAAATATTTTTGTGTTGGATAGCCCTTTGTTCGTGGAGTGCTATAGGCTATATATCATCACGCTATGACCAATAGGAGCGGAGCAGTAATGACTAATCTCAGGAACTACCGGTTCGAACTGAAAAATTATTTTTGTGTTGGATAGCTCTTTATTAGTGTAGTGCTATAGGCTATATATCATCACGCTATGACCAATAGGAGCGGAGCAGTAATGGCTAATCTCAGGAACTATCAGATCGAACTGTAAAAATATTTTTGTGTTGGATAGCACTTTGTTCCTGGAGTGCTATAGGCTATATATCATCACGCTATGACTAATAGGAGCGGAGCAGTAATGGCTAATCTCAGGAACTACCGTGTTTGAACTGAAAAAATCTTTTTGTGTTGGATAGCCCTTTGTTCCTGGAGTGCTATAGGCTATATATCATCACGCTATGACCAATCGGAGCGGAGCAGTAATGAAACATGTTGCAAAAACGGGGAAAATTATTAGTTTTGAGAGCTTCCGTTGCGTGCGCTGCGTAAACGGTTAAAGTTATGCAACAATGATGTATGATGGGATTATTCCTCTTAAAATTTCTAAAAATATATTATAAAACAAAGTCCCCCGCTGCATCTGTCTGCCTGAACGTGTTAAACTCAAAAACTACCCAACGTATTAAGACGAAATTTGGTATGGAGACAGTTTGAGAGGCTCCCGGGAAACTACTACTTTTATAATGAAAACTTTAGCCTGAAAACTTTATAACGCGGGCGGAGCCGCGAGCAAAAGCTATAATTTATAAAAGTATTAAAAATGAATAAAAATTATAAAAATTTAATGCTGGAACTATGCATATGCAACGGAAATTTAGATTAAATATAGATACATAATAATTTGCCATTTTTTACAATTAAATTTTGTTATTAACTTTATATAGAAAGCACAAAAATAATGAAATAAAAAAGGAAACAAATATTACTTGGCTCATTACTAACTCTGTATGATAGAAATTAGACAATTTTATAATTATTAATTATAAATTACTATTATTGACAAGTACTTTTTATTAATTATTTTCAGTAACTAACGCTTTAATTTCATCATTTAAGGACATTTTTTTATGTGGTCACAATTTTGAAGCTATAAATGGGTCTGATGAAGTCAAGAGCATATGCATAATGTCTTCATTGGTTGACTCACGTGAACATCCCCTCGAATGATATAACCTATAACGTCGATAATCCTTGTTGCATGCTCTTTGAGCTTCTTCTATTAAAATAACTATAGATAGAGCAGCCGTGGAACTTATTTTACTACCATGAACAAGAACTTTGTGAACCGTATTGGGCATATAATACCAAATGTACAAACTCACGTATAGTTTAGCAAGTAGGGTTTTCTACATGATCACCTCCATATCGTTTTGAAGGTCCTGGGCCACTTTCTATAGCATTGGATTCTGGAGGAATCACATTAATTGAAATGAATTATTAGGGCACTTTTGTTTTGAAAAAATATTGCTTTATTCTTGATGCGGCATGCCACCTTTTCGGGAAATTAGGCAAAAATATTTTACTTGATTTATTATGTATTTGCTCTAAAAATTCGGATACTTACTTTTTAAACTTTTAATACACTTATTCACTTCGGTTACTAGACAATACAATGTTAAGTAACTCAACTTAAACATTTGTTAAAACTTGCCATAACTATCGAATACTGTATTACTTTGTCAAATCGGTATTAGTAAATAAAGAGGAAAATGATAATTTATGAATTTTATAGTCAAAATCTGTTATTTTCGTGTTAATTACCGTAATTCAAGTGTTTGTCGTTGTTTTTTTTTGTTTTTTCCGACAACAAAGAAACTCCCAAGTCAAATGGTCATTTTTCAAAAGTTTGCAAATTATTGCAGCTGAAACCTATCTGATAGTTATCCTACATCATTAGGGTATTATTTATGATATGTTTTATTTTAACGCTCGTTGACGCAAAAAAGTTACAGCCAATGAAGCAACAAAAATTGGGACATAAAGGTTATGTTGTTTGAATCCAAGCCATACATAAATTAATGTACAAACAATAATTATTTTATCGTTTTTAAATACCTTAATATATGCTTCCTTAAATGAAATAAAAAATAAAACTAAATTATAACTTGTATAAGCAGTGTGACATTTCAAACAAACGTCTTTTTTAACTCAATATTACGTCGCATCCAGTCTTACAAGTTTGTGGCCTTAATTTTCCTATAAAGAATACACTAAATTAAATATCCTTCTAGGCTTAAGTTATCCAACTTGTCTACTTTAGGTTTACGACATTAACTATGGCAATATCTGATCTGAAAAAAATGGTATTTTTTCCGCGGTTTTACCACTGTGCGGCGTGCCACAGTAAAATTTCTAATTATGATCTTGAGAAAACCATTTCCATGTAAAATAAAACTATTTTGCAGATTTAATCCCGTTTTTATATTATAATTTTCTCCCCAAAGTTGCGAAGACTTTGCAGTCTTCGTAGTCGCGAAGCGGACTAAGGTGTTGGTCATCAAAAAGTCAAAGTTAGAATATCCACCTACATTTTAAAATTATACTATTTTATTTTTAAATTTAGCTGTTGACGGTCCGATGTTCGCAGTATGAGCTCACAGTGTCATAAAGTCGGACAGCCGGTCTTTTCAGGTTACTCGATTTAAATACAGAATTATCTACTTGTTTCAGAATCTCTCATCATTATGATCTTGCTTGATTATTTTATAGCGTGTAACCATAAAATTGTTCATAGACCTTACATAGATCCCTTTAAAAGCCCTACATAGATCATTACTTGCCTCCAGGTTATAAAGGCTACATTACATTTGCATTTATATCATGTAATCTCCTTAAGTAATTAACAACTTAATTCATTGTACATACTGAGTCTCTGCAAATGCCTTTATTATATTTACTGATGGCTTCTTGGCGGTCTTTTCTAACGACTGGTTTTCTTCGATAATCATTTATTTTGTAGTTGATGTAGAATGCCTCGTCCCAAGATTATTGAACATTATTAGAATAATAACAATTTCTATACTATGAGAAACGGTCGCTTTCGGTCTAAGAATTAATTATTTGCATAGTCATTATGTAATTGTGCGTATCATCATCTTCTTCTACGGTAACATTATTTTTAAAACATTAGCTTTTTGCGTTAATAATTCAAATTATCAGAAACCAGAATCTAATAAGCTAGTAAGTTATATTCGACAAAATGTCCAGCGCGCGACATATTGGGAAAGGATTAAGGAGTAGTGGGCGATCCGTGGTCGTAATTTTGTATAAACATCAACTCTGGATATATTACATGTGAAGAGACGTGGGAAACAGGATAGAGAAAGTTTTGATCAAATGTTGGTACAAACATTTGTACCTATAATTCAGTTTTTGACTACTTCTAGTTCATTACTCCACGTCGGTCATTAAGAAGCATCTAACAAATTATAGCCTCGAGAGATAAATTGAACATCACATGTCCGAAATAGGTCAATACTAAATGAATCAGATAGATTATTTATTAAAGTAGATTTAATAAGCGTCAGTGATTGTTAATATATAACGCCATAATACCAAACCAGCCAAATCCAACACGTAATCCATCTTGATGAGTATCAAAAACGAAATGACAAATTATAAATAAAATTTAGTAAGTGACCTTTTTATATCAGTGCTACGATCTGTGCCCGTTGAAAGATTAATATCTGGTCTATGGTATAAACACTCTAAAAGCGGGTTCGTTGACCGCGATAAACCGCTCTACAATAGCAATTGAATAATAATTCATTGTCTTACTTTTTGTTTAACTAATCACTTTATTGTTCCACTCTTATAATCAATTATTCGATTAGCTTTCATATAAATGACGTGGACGATCCTATCAAATATCCGCCGCCATTAGTCTCTCGGAGGTATGTGAGCGGTGTTTTTTGTGCATTGGCTGTTTATGT
>NW_023592776.1:0-32061 GCF_014839805.1 Manduca sexta | reverse complement strand
TTCATTTGCAATCTCGGAACCAACACAGAACCTTTTTCACACACTAGCCCACTACCTCTTGAACAATGAATCAATTCTAATCTCATTACAGAATCACGTAAAAACTACGTATCTGCAACGTTGTGGTAAATATATAAATTTAAAGGTTTTAAACCACTATTCCCTACAAAGGAAAACAAGCAGTCCACCAATTGAGATTAAGTTAAGCCCTACCGGATTGATTTCTTTTAAAAGAAATCCACCTTCACTTCGAGTTTATACACAGAAATAAAGCGAATTTCTAAAAGTAGTAAAAAAGAACTCAAATATATTTCAGAATCTCGTAATATCGCACATGGTGTTCCACAAGGCAGCGTACTAGGACCTCTTTTATTTTTGGTCTATATCAATGATTTTCCGAAACACCTGTCTTATCCTGCGGTTCTTTTCGCTGACGACAGTACTGTTATCATAAGACGCGAAAAAAATTTAAAGTACGAAGATGACTTGAAAAATGCTTTGAACGAATCTGTGGAATGGCTTAACAAAAATAATTTAATGTTAAATATTTCTAAAACTAAAATCATGTCATTTAAACAAAGAATTATTTCCCCTGGCATCAATTTGACATTTAATGATGAAATTATTGAAGAAGTCTCATGTACAAAATTTCTTGGCTTAACAATAGACAATAAATTAACCTGGAAAGACCATTCGTTAAACTTAATCAAGAAACTAAATAAATTTTCTTTTGCTCTTTACAAACTTAATAAAGTAGTCAAGCCGCCGTAGTTACTGCCTATTATGGGTATGTTGACTCAATACTGCGCTATGGAGTTATTTTCTGGGCTAACTCGTGTGAAAAAGAATCCATCTTTAAAGCTCAAAAAAGGTGCGTTCGAAGCATATGTGGACTTAAATCAACCGAAACATGTAAACCATACTTTAAATCGCTTAAAATATTAACTTTACCTTGTCTTTACATATATGAGACCGCACTGTTTATAAAGAAAAACAGCAACATGTTTAAAAAAGCATCAGAACAACGTCAAATAAGTCAAAGATCCAATTATCAATATAATTTTCCTTTAAGAGAGTCTAAAACTGCTCTGTTGCATAAAAGCGTCTTCTGCATGGCTCCAAAGATTTATAATAAATTACCATATAACATAAAAAAATTAAATATAATACAATTCAAAAGACAATTGCATAATTTATTATTAAACAAGTGCTACTATACAATTGACGAATTCCTTGCTGACAACTTTAAGGCAAAATAATTAATACTAATTACATTTGAAATGAATAATATTATTGTAAAATTTCATTATTATAACACGGTGTAGTTGTAGCACTAATGTAGATATTATATAGTGTTACATAAAACAGCTATTTTGGGCATGTGTAATACCTTTGTCACTTTGTGTGTATGGAATAATTGTGTACACCCGTGGGGGTCGATTTTTGTAGATCTAAATTATAATGATACCAACTACTGTACCAAGAATCACACAATAAAGATTTGATTTGATTTGATTTGATTTGATTTGCAATCCGTCTCAGTGACTATTGTGTGCTAACATCTTTAGTTTGTACTCAAAACACTCCCACAGGGCAGTTTAGATGTGAACATGATAAAACTTTGGCGAAAACAAAAAGAAACCACCGTATCATTCGTATATACGTGCATAAAATTCTTTGTCTCCAAAGTTCTGTAAAATGTAGTGGCATTGGATAAGGGTATTTTAAATGTTCTCGGTTGCATTTGAAATGTTTTTGCAGTTTCTGAGACTAGTGAGCATTAGTAGTGTAATTTTTATTGAGTTCTTAAAAGCCTTAAAAATCCAATAATAAAAACTAAAATTGTCAAAAATATATGTAAGAATCCATTAGTAGCAGTTGTTAAAGTACTCCAAAATTTCCATTCTCCTACATAACATTAATTAAACAAAAAGTAATCTATACTGATATTATAAAATTGAAAAGTTTGTTTGTTTGAACGCGCTAATCTCAGGATTTTGATTTCCTTTTTATTATTAGGAAGCTACATTACTCCTGAATGCTATAGGCTATTTTTTATTCTGGAAAAACTTTTTCACGCGGACGAAGACGCAGGCAAAAACATTGTAAAAATTGTATTGTAAAGGCAAAAAAAAAATTGCAAGCCGCTGAGACAACCAGTCTTGTAAAATAGGTTCAAAATAAAGTAACAAAATCTACTCCAATAAGATAAGTAAAAATACCGCACGGAATGTATTTAAATGTATTCCTGATTTGCAACTGAGCTGAGAGATACTTCGCGGTCTAGTGTTCGCCGCGTCAAATGTTTTCACTGCTATTTTACGTTTGAATTGATTTAAGACTTTATTACGACGATATTAGTATTCTTTTTGAACGGTATGTTGTATTAATTCTTTAATTATTGTATTATTATCCTCTTCAAAGCTTCTGTTACTGCGTTATTGTATACTGTGGTCGTTATCCGCGAGGATATAAAATACATCCTAGTAACAGCAAATTTCAGATATTAAATGGCTCTGCGTACTGAAATTCTTTCAATTTAAGGTGGATTTCCTTAAATATCCTTACATATTAAACAGTCCCCCGCCGCGCCTGTTTGTTGCGATAAACTCAAGAAATACTGAACAGATTTCGATGAAATTTGGTATGGAGATACTTTGAAAACCTGGGAAGGACATACGCTTCTTAAAAATACGGTATCGTACAGTCAAATTTTACGTGAACGAAACTGCGAGCAAAAGGTAGTTCGTTTATATCTACGATCCTTCACCAATTAACGCCATAGAAAATACGTTTAATTTCCCGTTAATTATGTTGAAAACCATAAATCTATCAACTGCTTCTTCAAATGAGCGTTGCATAATCCTTTTGGCGTGGAAATTTATCGTTCAGTGTGGAGTTACTTTGGACATGAGCGTAATGACGCAAAGCGAAAACATATCTTGTTCCTATCAAATTAAAGCTCTTTATTCTCATAAAATAAGGTTGAAATTGCGTCTAAAATACAACGACCATATTCACAATATTAAAAATGCTATTGAAGTAAAACAATTTTTCGGATGTTATCGCGGTTTTTTATATTATAATTTTCTACCGAGGTTTCAAAGACTTTGCAGCATTCATGTCTTAAAGACACGGTGAGCTCATTTAGCGTAGATCAGACCATCAACAACTAAAAAATAAATGTATAATTGTAAAATGTAATTTTGACATTTTCGACGAACATTCAGCAACTAAAAAATAAAAAAAAAAATGTAAAATGTTGTAAATTTGACTTTTCCGACGACCAGCTCCTCAGTCCCTCCCCGAGACCATGAAGACTGCAAAGTCTTCGAAACGTTGAGAAAAAATGATAATATAAAAACCGCGATATTAATAGTTTTATTTCTTTGTCTAGTAGCATTAGCGAAAACATAAGAAATAATTATACAAAACACTGTGTTATACCAAACAAGTTTTTATTTAATCAACTCTGATGTATCATGTTCGTTATTTCTTTTTGTATGTTCTAGCAAGGACTCTTATATGCGAAAGCCGGTCTAAGTAACACCACAAATTGTTTTGCTGCCATGCGTTTAAGATGTTAGAAATGCTTGGAATATTTGATAGTCGCGTCATTCAGATGTCATACAAGCAAAAATGCACCAAGATTCTTTTGATTTCCAAGATACCCATGTCAACAACTACACAACATATATTTCCAAGATCAAGGCTGTCAATCAATATTGGCAGGTTTTTCGATATAAAAATCCACGGATTCGCTGCCTCCAAGCCCACTACCTCTGCCCACGTAGGCTATAAAAATACGAAACATAGAACCCCTATAAAACTTTATAGTTTTATGGGTTTAGTACAAGCATCATCCAGATAATATCCGATAAAGCAGTAAGCTGAAAGTTCTTGTTTGCGCGATTAACAACATAAACTGTTTTCTACTTAGTATTCATGCTGTTCTACTCATTTCGCATTCAAGATGCGGATGAAAATGAAATATGGAGTATACCCTGGGAATTTTGAACACAAGGTGACTATGCAATGTTCCTGTCATTTATACTTGTTGTGGTTTTATTAACGTTTCTGCTTGATTGCTTTCTTTATGATACCTAAGGACCTTTCGACAAGGTTGTATTTGTTATTCCACGTCTGTTACTTCAATTTGAGTTATTCTCCTTCGTTCTCGGGAGTATTGTAAACATTGATTTAAGTTACTGGTGTTTATAAATTATACCGTTTTGGTCCAAAGTTGACTTAAATTTGATTTCTAACTTCATACTAAGTTTTACAATTTAAATTTCGAAGTAAGCCCAACAGAAGTTCGCGCTTTATTAAAAACTGTATAAGTTTTACGGAATGCTTTAATTTTACTTCTATTTTTCGAAATAATTAATGTAGAAAACACCTTGTGCCCTTCAAGGATTAAAGAGCTTGTAGTTCATAATCTTTACCTATACCAGTCTCTTTCCCTTTATACGAATAAAAACAGCCCAAAGCGGCAAAAAAAACTTTAACAGAAAACCATTGTAGTAAATTCACTCATCGCATCCCCTTTTGAGTTAATACAATATGCTCCGCGGGAACGCATACAGCAAATGCGTACAAACAATACACATCTAACTCGATTCCGCGGCACTACTCTGAATCTCCTTAATGCGGAACGCTCCAAATGGAACCCATTGTTTCCTCCCACAAAAAGCATCAAATAAGAAATAAGGAAGCGAATACAGAACGGAGAATGCCAGTCGAGCGAGTGTGCGATACATCTCCATCAAATTTCCATACTAGCTCCTAGGAATAGATATCTATGACGTGATGGGCGAAATTCACCCTTTCACGCCTTATTCTATTTCACTGAATTCATTCACAGGTTGAGTGATGTGCCAGTTTCGTATTGATGGTCTAGAATATTTTCTGCTTTACACGACGCCGTAGCTTGACCCGGTTTTGTAACTATATTATAGAAAATTGATTGAATTTATGTTTTTTAGTTGGATTTGAAGAGAACATCATGAGCTCATAGAATATGTAGTTACGATGTTCTTCAAACCGGAACACAACAGTGACTACACACTGCTTCTTGACAACAGGAAGAGACATTGCTATGGTACCTAACCAGGCGAATTCTCACATATGAGAGACCTACGATCAATAGACTAAGAAGTCACATTAAAAAATTTGGCCTAAATGTTGGGTATTCCTGAAACATTGGCACAAAAATATACAATTCGACTAACTAACCTATGTAATTGGTTTATAACTTTTTGATTATTTAAATAATTTATAAAAAAATAATCCCAAGCTTCAAATTTTTGTAATTCACTTTCGCAATTTGAGACAGGCGAGTATAATTATTTCGTCATTTCTGTTATTTTTTCCTGGTTGGCTAAACGTGCTTGGAATCTTCGGTAATGTTTGCGTTTATTCGCTAATATTTTATATATCTGTATGAATCTTGAAGTATTTGCTCAAAATTATCAAATTACTCTCTATTTCTTCACAATGTTTATGTATTTTATGAAAAACGTTTTATCACACAAGACCACGCATAAACACATAGTTTACATATAGTTGAGAACGTAAAGTACCAAGTCATTTTCCGATGATACGTAATCTTCTTCATTCATCATAAACACCCACAATACCAGAGATATCATGAAAGCTGCCGGCTATAAAGGAAATTATCACAATCCAAAAACCCAAAAATACCGTTTATCCCAGTTTCAAAAGGACGGTCACTTAAGATTATGATCTCAAGTAATCTGAGGTCATACCTCAAGTGTGAAGTCACACTGTTCACACGCTAAAAGTATTTCGTAGTTTATTCCCTAGCATGAAACCTGTAGTTAGTCCCCGGCGTCATCTTCTCGAGTGGCAATTTGCTCAACACAGCGTAAAGTACCCAACTAAAGTTCACTCCTACCAGGAAATTTGAAAACAAAACAGTTTCACTGTTCCCTAGCAAAGGCGTCTTATAATGTATAATACGGCGGTGTTTGCACGTCGAAAATCCAGTGAAAGGAAGACTCACGAAATATAGGTTACGTTTTTAGTGGATTTTTAATTATGTCGCTGCTTGCTTGACATTTGCTACAATTCAATTTAAAATGTCAATCTTCGCCACGGTTAATGAGAAGCTAAAAATAGAAACTGTAAAATCCCGAATAAAAGATTACAATATAATTTTATTTATTGACTTTCATTATGACAGAAGAAACATTGTAAAGTTGTAGATTTCTTCATTAATTTGTTAGTGCTTGGCAATTGCAATTTAAGCAATTAAAATTCTCATCAAAGTCAATTTAAACTCTAAAAAGTCTTAATCTAATACTTTTGCTTTTAATTCCTTTAGAATACTATAAAAACATCTGTACGTCTGCAATTGATATTGCTTTTGAGTTTCATTAATACCTCATTTATACCGATGAAAAGCTTTTCTTCAATGATTTTGATTGATGTGACAAGATTTCCGGACCCCCGACCCTGGGGTTGCTTCAATTTATCACCGCAGCATGAATTCCGATCTCGGATAATTAATGTTTCGTTTGACAATTTTGGAGACAAATATTTTTTATTACTAAATTAGACTACATCACATTACCATTTGTTTTTTTGTGTACAAATATTTTATTCTATGTCATATATTCGATATAAATACACCAGTTACGGTAATTATATGTTCGTTCTTCTCTAATATCTATACGCAAAACTGATGTTTTATCTTTTTAGATTGCCTTTCAAATAATTTCTTCTTTTCTCAGTTTTGTTTTTCTTAAAGGCTGCCTAACGTTTCTTTAATTATCTTTTATAATATAAAGGATCATAATATACATTTTATTGGTGGTAAGTCTCTTACATTTGAGAGTCCACCTGGGTAGGTACCATCGCAATTTCTATTTCTGCCGCCAAGCAGCAGTGTGTAGACATTGTTGTGTTTCGGTATGAAGAACATTGTACCCAGTGTAACTACTGGACATGTAATTAAAGGTGTTGGATGGTGTTTCTACTGTTTTTGGGATTAATTGCTTCCTATCAGACGAACGGCAAGCTCGTCTCGTCATTCAAAGCAATAAAAAAAAACTCATAAAGTCTTGTAGATATTTACCGTGGTCACTTGTAATCAGGATTTCTTTTATCGAGATAAAAATCCTTGTGAAATCTGTATATAAAATTTAATGTCAACGCCTTTTAATAAAGCAGTGATTAATTACTACATAACATGAATTAATTACAAAAAAATCTCATTATCCATATTACTTTCAATATCGAGGTAAGTTTTAATCACAGCGTCTCTACCTTATTACTTTTTTTTCTCATGCATTATCTTTATAGTAATCGGCGATAGCCTAGTTGGGTGTGGAACGGACTGGCAAGACGAATGTCTGCAGGTTCAAATCCCAAGGGCACACACCTCTGATTTTTCTAAAAAATCATGTGTGTATTCTTTGTGAATTTATCGTTCGCTTTAACGGTGAAGGAAAACATCGTGAGGAAACCTGCACATCTGAGAAGTTCCTCTATAGGAATTTCTAAGATGTGTGAAGTCTACCAATCCGCACTAGGCCAGCGTGGTGGACTTAGGCCTAATCCCTCTCAGTAGTAGTGGAGGCCCGTGCAGCAGTGGGACAGTATATAAAACAGGGCCGATATTATATTTATTCTTTTTTATCTTTATATTCATCACAATTTTCTTCTGAACATCAAGCAGATTTAGTAAGTTACTTCGGAAAGTTCCATTTAATTATTGCCTTTGATTGGTATACCGACACAAAGTGTATAGTGTTAGAGAATCGATTGAGCGGCCGCATGCTGTTTTTCCTCTCTCCTGATAGCTTACCGCTGGATCGTATGACCAGTGACCCCAACATAACGGCTTAGTCAGCTCTGAGGCTGGGCGACAGAGGTAATTACGTTTTCCCCGCGGAACCAAAAAGAAATAAAAGGGCAGTGGAATGCCACGCCGTGTGCACTGCTTGCTATCAGACGACTCATTATTCCAAAAAAAGAAGTTATCAATGGTCATTTCAGCCGGGAATCGTCCACTGCTGGACATAGGCCTCTCCCATTGAGCGCCACAGGGACCGGTTCTGGGCTGCCCTCATCCATCGGACTCTGGCGACCCTCAGCAGATCGTCGGTCCATCTCGTGGGGGGCCTGCCTACGCTGCATATCAGTGACCTCGAAATAAAACATTAATTTAGCTTAAAGCGAAATAAAGAGCGATTTTTAATAAACAATGTTTTAATAAATTTTATTTTTATTTATTTTTATTTTTATGGATTGCCAACAAAATTTACAATGTTACAATTATAATTAAAGAATAATTAGAAAACACAATGCACTATTGCAATTTCGATTACAGGCAACCACAACATACTCTGTAAAACAATAAAATTAGAATAACAAAAGCGAAATCAATAAAACTCTACATAATCAATTAAACAACTAAAAAAATGAATTATATTAAAAAATTAAGATACAAATTACCGTTATCAGAATACTATAGGTCTTCAACATAATCAGATAATATTTTTTTGAATGAGAATAGTAGTATATTTTAAATTGTGTTAGCGTCAATTTGTCCTGGCTTTGACAGTATTCATTTTAATTAAATACACACTGTATTTGAATTATCTATATTATTTTCGGTTTAATTATAATAGTTTTTTTATGTTTTGTATGAAGTATTTTCTTTGCCTCTGCTTTTACTGCCTAACAGTCTAAGCCCTTTTTTTTCTATTTAGAAGCTCTATTATTAAAAATAATATTGTTATCCGAGTAATAATTGGGCTATATGAGAACATGCCACTAGCCCGATGAGACATAAAACTTTACGAGCCTTCATTAAATAATTACACACTCATATCCTCCCTCTAAGCGGCGATAGCCTAGTTGGGTGTGGAACGGACTGCTGAGACGAATGTTCACAGGTTCAAATCCCTCAGGCCCACACCTCGGACTTTTCTAAAGAATTATGTGTGTATTGTTTATGAATTATCGCTTGCTCTAACGGTGAAGGAAAACATCGTGAGGAAACCTGCACATCTGAGAAGTTCTTTATAGGAATTTCGAGGGTGTGTGACGTCTACCAATCCACACTAGGCCAGCGTGGTGGATTAAGGCCTAATCCCTTTCTGTAGTAGAGGAGGCCCGTGCCCAACAGTGGAATAGTATTTAATACAGGGCTGATATTATTATTAGTCTTATATTATCCTTCCTTTATCCCTAAAGGGGAGGCAGAGGTGCAAAAAAAGTATCTTCTTTGCGCCATGTGTTTTCCATCCCATGATGTAATAGGATGTGAGCCTATCGTCATACCGGGCACAAATTCCAGACTTGTTAAGAGTAGAAAAACTCAATATCACTTTACCCGACCCGGGATTCCAACCCGGGAGTTGAAAGTGAGGTCGTACTGCGCACCCAATACAATAAAGATCACTAATTATGCTGGATTCATTGGTGACGACTTCCAAACAGGAACTTTTGCTGGTGGTAGGATATATTTAATATCATGTATACGAAGTGTAAAACCCCGCCATATAGGCTCATGGAAGTGTATCGCGTTCCGGAAGTACCCTGTGTATACCCGGTTGCAACAGGCCGACATAATTGTGTCGATTGTCGAGGGGTAATCATTTCTTGTCAGTCGACATTCTATTAGGCCCTACTCCACTTACCATCAGGTGCAGAAGGTTTACTTTGTCGTGCCACGTAGTACATATACAATCGATGGCACATATATAAAAAAGGAAGACAACACCTTGCATATAGTGATAGAAAACACATATATTTAACCTAATATAACATAAACCAGTCTCTCAATCTCCAAGCTTAAACACGACAAAAACAATTCCCGAAGAGCAAATTTACTCGGAATTTTGTCTAAACCCCAAGCGTATCGTGTTCACAAAACATAACAAGCCGAAGTTTACCAAATAACTAATGTTGAAAATCCATGTAATGTACCTCGTAGACTCAATGTTAGCATTAATTAGTAAGCGGAGTCTACGTCCAACGTATCAATAACGGTACACACACGGATATAAAATGTTCTGGATCTGTTTTTAGGATTTACATATTGCATTGGTAAAATAATAAATGTTATTGTGGTGAAATGGATGAAATTTTAATTCAAAATTATTAGCAGAGAAAGGAATAGTACATAACCTTTTTTAATTACTTCTATCAAAAAATAGGTGTTGCTTACGTCTTGGTACGCGTTAAAAGCTATCATCATTATTGGATGCCAGCGCCATCTTTTAAAAAATCACCCAAATAAATAAATATTTCACATGAGCATGTGCATAAGAAAGGGATGGAGTGATATCCCTACTACGCGCCCATTTTTATTCATTACGATATTAATTTCTACCTTCATTTTCAATAAATTTTGATTCTGTTTTCGCAAATCGTTTCTTTTTATGTGCGCCTTGGGTTTTAAACTGGTTGACTATCGTCTCAACAGACCTTGCCATTCCCAACTAGCCTATTATTTTTTTTAGTTCAAGCTATAAAAATCAAAAGCGAAACTAATACCATACAACGGTTTTCTCTGCAGAAGTGGTACGATATCTATTCCGCTTTCGTCAAATTTTGTAAGTTCTGACTATACTAATTGTATGGGAAAATAAATTGAACCCACGCAGATTCGTTTCTGAGCCGACGCCTACGTAGAATGTAAATATAACCTATACTACCTTTTGCTCGCGGCTTCGCCCGCGTGAAGGAGTTTTCCGGGATATTTTTTTTTTCGACTTACTTGAAATGCATCGTTATATTATGACCAAATTACATAAAATCACAAATTGTAGCCTATGTGTTATTCTGATGTATATATAACCCATATTACTGTAAAATTTCATCCCAATCCGTTCAGTAGAGTTTTCGTGAAAGAGGAACAATCATACATCCATACATCCACCCTCATAAACTTTCGCATTTATAATATTAGTAGGATTTGCGTGGGATGCCACATCTTGCTATGATTTCTTTATTAAGTCCTTGGCTTCCTAGATATGACCTTATGTGGGTGAGCTGAACATACCTAAGGATACAAACATTGATCTTGATTTACATGTTTCAGAATCCGCCCTATGTAATATTGTATGTCTGTTCCTATTAATAATTGGGCTAATCTTGAATTTTGATTTGCATGTTTCAGATTTCGAAGCTATTTAATATGATAAAAATTTCATAACTGGGGATTATGAGACTTAACAGCTAATTTCTCAGGATGCTGAGTACAGCACAGTAGCTATGCAGAATTTGCTATTCGAATATTTAGGCAGCTTTTCTTTTGTTTATGGACACTTTTCAAAAATCTTGTAGTTTCAAATTCAGCATAGTTATCAGTTACTTTATACCATTCCTGAACTATCCTTGGGACGACTGTCAACTATTAATAGATTTAACAAAATATGCCACTTTCGTACAACGAAAACGAAGTGTTATCGGCGCATTGGCACCATCTATATCATTCTACAAGTCGAGAACCACCACGCCAGCTTAATAAGATTTAAGTTCATAAAAATTAGATGCTCACTAATCACTAGCCTCGGAAAGTGAAGATGCGATAAAACGCTAATTACAGTTGTTGTTAGAGGCTTCGATCTGTCGACTCATTCTGAGCCGTAAAAACTGGAGCAGTGTTTAAACTTTTACGATTGTCATCCAATTCTGAGTGGTGCTTGCTTCAGTAGGGTGAAAAACCTTTCCGGAAAAGCCTATGTTGAAAATGATGGCTCAGTCAAAAACCAATCCTGAAAACAGTGATTTTGGAATTGAAAAAATAGCAAAATTAGTTGCTATAGAATCTCATGATTCACAACCTGAATAAATTGTAATTGAGAAAATAGTTAAAACTTAAAAAGCCATTGTATCCGCATTTACAGTGTCAAATATCTTAATAATTTCACTTTCAAAACATAAAACACTAAGCGAGAACGTTCACAAACTGGCAACTATGCTTAGAATATGGAATTGTTACTCATAACTATGTATGAGCTACTGAATAGGTAATGTTGAAAATATGAAACGCTGTAAACCGCCCGCATGATGTCGTGAATACGTTTTATTAGGTTTAGAGATCGGCTGGCTCAAAAAGGGGGGGGGTAGGAGGTTCAGTTCCCGACTAGAAGGTATAGGATGTTTTATATAATCTAAAGGTTTTAGCAAGTTACTCAAAGAAGGATGGAAAAATTTGTAAGCGGTTTTAGAATTTCATACCTATACCTGAGAAGTTCTTTATAGGAATTTCGAGCGTGTGTGAAGTCTACCAATCCGCACTAGGCCAGCGTGGTGGACTTAGGAATAATCTCTCTCAGTGGTAGAGATGGCCTGTGCCCAACAGTGGAACAGTATAAAATATAGGGCCGATATTATTATTCTTATTTAGAATTTTATACCGCGAAACACATGAACGCGCAAAGCTACAAAAACAAATTTAGTCTATTAATATTTTTAGAAGAGGTTCATTATTTCTAGATATAGCTAACCATTGAATAACAAACTTTACCTTTGTAATATCTTCAGTTTATACTTTTGAGTTACAAATCCAATGCCAGACGTAATATCGATTGAAGTCCGAAGCGGAATTGAAATGTGACCAACCAACTTTAGTATTGATAGAATTTGTAATCTCGATGTAACAGTATTTACTACCAATATTGCGCATTACGAAACTTAGCTATACACATTAAAATTCCAGGAATGAGGTGCTTGAATCTATCATCAAATTATTTGATATTTTTAGAATTCCGAAAAGTCTGACGGTAATGTTTAAAAAATTGTCTGACTATCCTCGCATTTTACATACATTCAAATTTCATTCTTATTGTATTTGGATAAAGTTGAATATAGAATGAAGATTATTGTAGTACTGCTAGCATATTATCTAATTTTATCGTTGCACAAACTCTCAATTTCAATCTGTTTTAATTAATTAGTTCGCCAGGTCAGTGCTGACAATGAACGAAAATTTAATCAAATTACCAACTAGCCTTCTACGATCAGCAGATGTTCATATCCAGATGGTTACATCAAAACATATCACAAGGCTTTCCAAATACCCTATTTCAAACACCATTTAGAAATAGACACAAAAAATATCGCACCAATGCCCCCACGAGGAACGTAATAAAAATGAAATTGCCAACGAACACGATATCCAAAATTGGAATCTTCACTAAACGGCAAAAACAAAATTAGTCCCGGGAGCCAGGAATTTGCCGCCAAATCCAGTAACGCTTTCTGACAAAAGGCTCGGAACGTACTTTCACACGTTGTTAAATGTATTGTGATTTTCGGTTTTAACCGTTCAGGGAGGAATTGATGTTATTTTTATCCCGAGAGAACTTACAAGAATTTAATCGACGGTCGACGTTGAAAGTTTGCTGCAAGAAAAAATGGTTTTACAAACTTTCTCGCTGTCTCGCTGTTTTGCCAATCTTGCTACCAAAATATATTGTAATACAACCTAGAACATTAAAGAGGGAAGCATTTTCTAACATTGCCTTATATATACTTCTATTAAAACTATATTCCATGTTATACACACACACACTCACACCATCACGCATTTATCCTCGAAGGGGTATGTAGAGGTGCAACCAGGGCACCCACTTTTCGCCAAGTGTGTTCCGTCCTAGGATGTGATAGGGGGTGAGCCTATCGCCATATCGGGCACATATTCCAGACTCCGGGCTGATATTGAGCAGAAAAACCCAAATACCACTTTGCCCGACCCGGGATTCGAACCCAGGACCTCAGAGCGCTGCCGTTTCGCGCATGCAGTATAACTACGCCACCGAGGCAGTCTCCATAATATAACTACTTATGTAGGTCGGAGATGTGATCTGTGCATCATACACAAAGCAATTTAGGTTTAAGTGATGTTTACTATGTAACTTTTTGTATGTATAAATGTAAACTATAAATAAAAAAAGAATAAAAGTTAAAAATAAAGAAGGAGCCCTGGTTGCTCTTCTGCTAACCCATATGGAAATAAAGGTGCAATGTGTGTGTATGTATTAAAATGTGAGAAATCACTACATAGTATAAAACAAAGTCGCTTTCTCTGTCACTATGTGTGCTTAAATCTTTAAAATTACGCAACGGATTTTGATGCGGTTTTTTTAATAGATAGAGTGATTCAAGAGGAAGGTTTATATATATAATAACATCCATTAAATAGTGGAGAAATACTGTTATTTTGTTATGTTATACCCGTGCAAAGCCCGAGCGGGCCGCTATGTTTTTATATACAACGTTCACAGTTTTTCTGTAGTGTATTTAGTATCAGCATTGCACCCGTGCGAAGCCGGGGCGGGTCGCTAGTAACTAATAATCGACCCACAAGTCAAGATGTTATCTTTGATTATATTTAAAAACATGTTTGTATCTAGGACATTTAACTCCTACACGTAAATTTCAAAGAATCAAGGAATAGAACTAATGTTTTCTGTCGTAGAAACCCCGCAGTGGCTGTAATGGAGTATGCGGGACGGCTCAACTAACTCAACAAACATGGATGCTACACTACGATATAATTAAAATATTCCAGCTATCTTTAGATTTTATTTGTGTATCATCATTAAAAATGTATTTGTATTCTCCTTTCTCCAATTAATATAATTTAATGGGTATATTTTGATCTTGTAAAATTTCAAAGTAGTGTAATGCCGACTCACAAGCTTTCCAATCCAGTTGTTAGTCAGAGATGTTATGCCCTTGGGTTTTGAACCTGCAGACATTCCTTTTGGCAGTAAGTTCCAACTAGGCCGTCGCCTTTTACAAGCTATGCTTTGTTGTTAACTGATTTTGTAGTCTAAACTAACCTCAAAATGTGTACACGCAATGTATTATAATATTCACTGAACTTAGAATCAAATATTTACCACATTATTTACACAAAAACCCTCTGGCTCTTATAAATCCTAAATACCGACCCGAAACAGTCAAAGACGCATAAGTAAACGTAATACATGGTAAATTCACAAAGTAAATGTGAAATAGTGATTATAATTATGAAACTGTTTAGTTTGCAAATTGATTAACATTACAAAGCAGAATATACAAACGAGTTTTGAATAATTTTCGGGAATTTGATCCTTCTAAGAACCTACAGAATCGTTGGTCATGATAGAACGGGACAGTTCCTCGCAGCTATCTCTGTGCAACAAGATACCCCGGGGCCCTCCCGGATGCGCCGAAGAAGTCCACCGCGGGTATTGATTGTGTATTGGTATTGGTATGCTGGTGTGGGTCATATATCGGGTAAGGACTCGGTCCAATGCTCGCTCTGATGATGCAATACTCCTGAGTGTGGATATTGGGCCGTGAGACCGATGAAACCAACATAGCCATTCCAGTCATCCCCCAGGTGACGTTAACGAAAAGGCGTTTATTCCCCCCGAAATAAAAATTGTATATGGATTGAACCATCCTGCGCAGAGGCGGTTGCGGACGACAACTAAGACACTTCTGTCGGAGGAAGCCCGCAGCCATCCCTAATGCGCCGAAGATAGCCACCATGGGGCTTTAGTTGGCATGCCGTCCGTAGGTGATTCCCTAATCACCTACGGACGGCATGCCAACTAAAACCCCAGACTCAGCCCGGCGATCGCTCGATTGTTCCATATATTGGACGCCGAGTCGTAAGGCACGGTGAAGTCAATGCAGCTCAGCCACTCCCATGAAGGCTGGGCGATAGTATCATGGCACTTTCTATACGAAACCGAAAACCTAGATCGTTTTTTATACTGATGACATAATGATATCAACATATCAATGACGGCTAGAAACTTTTTGTTTTCGCGGGAAAAAACTAGTTGTCACTACTACCACTTGGGGATGAGTGGAATGGTTGTTGGTTTCACCGGTCTTACTGAAAAAAGGTTTACTCTGTGCACCTAATACTACTTATTTACCTCTGGTATCAAACCCGAAACCTCAATAGTTTTATCACGTACTCACATTCCATGAACATTGTGGTAAATAGCCGCATCAACGCAGCTTGAATAGTCAATGAGCTATAAACATTTAACTGCTAAATACAAGCTAGCATAAAGATGAGTCTAAACAGTATTCGACAGTATAACATTTTGCTGATGGTAGGATATATTTTATATCCGCCCGGATAGTGACCACCGTACACAAGGTGTTAAAATCCGCCATAGTGGCCCACGTACCTAAGTATGTCGCGTTCCGGGATCAACCTGTGTATATCCGGTTCCAACGGGCCGGAATAATTGTGTCGACTACCAAGGGGTAATCATCCCCTTCATAAATCTTCCCAGGGTCTTAAACTATCTTTATACCAAACTTCATAAAAATCCGTTCAGTAGATTTTGAGTACATCAATCACATACAGATAATCAGAAAAAGGAACTCTGTTTTATATAATGTGTAGATATCCAAATTCCACTACACTTAATTGTACTCCGAACTCATAAAATCAGTCTAGCTTGCTTATTCACTCACATTGTCGACGCACTTAGGAAGCATTCACCAACCTTTTACGATTATAGTATTTTTATTTGCTCACACTGAGTACTTGTAATGGCGTCTGTTACAAAGTGCTATTACGTCAGACGAACTTCGATCGAAAATAATTTCTAAAATACAGTCTAAAGGTCATCGAAAACTAATTTTCACGAAATAGGCTAAGATGGCGGGCGTCGTGGAAAAATATTTTTCTTTATTAAGCATGTCGTAGGAAGTAAAAACGTATTATTTTGTTTGTTCTTAGTGAACGTTAGGACTGTTTCACGTTATATTTGTATGTTATAATAAAAATCTATAAATTAATGCGCGAAGAAAAAAATATACGCCTAAGCATATTGCGCGCACGGATTGTGAGATTTGGCATAATTACAATTCATATGGAGAAGGCGCGAAGGAAAATAATATGTATGAAATGTGGAATACTCTTAATTATAATTATATTAATTTGTCAAACATAAATTTAAGTATATTTTTTATTTTATTTATTAAGAAACAAGCCAACAAAAATAAAACATCTGGGCTAATTTCAATTATAATAACACACAACCACAACATTTAACATACATTTAGTCATAATGTTGTACTTCGTAAGAATCACCTCTAGGCAGAAATGACACGTATTAACTATTAGGTTATGGCGTACTACTAAAGCGAATTATCGCGTACGTGCTATTAAGTAAAATCAAACGAGGTCGAAATTTTATTATCGGTTTAAAATCCCCGCGTTTTCCGCATGGTTTGCGTTGACCCTAATGCAACTAGCTTGGTGCCTCAGCAGTTTTTAGTTACTACATGAAATACGGATACAGAATTTCTAAAGTGCTAAACTACTAAGTTTTATTCGCGGCTTCGCTCGCGTGAAAGGCTTTCTCGCTACAAAAATCTCTTAATACTTTAGGGATTCATAGCACTAAGAGTACGTCAACGCCATCTATTTTAAAAAGTCTGATTATAAATTCTCATTATTTCCTACGGGATCAAATTATCGGAATTTAAGTCTATGTGTTAGTCCAGGACATGGTCTACTTGTGTGTCAAATTTTATCCAAATTCTTTCATCTATTGCTGCGTTTACTTCTAACAAACATTTTAACACTTTCACAAACTTTCGCACTAATAATATTAGTAAGATTGAAGTATAGTCAGTAGAGTAGAGCATAATAATAAAAATGATATTTTAATAGCCGATTCTAAATTTGAAAACTTCACTTTTTTATCCCATTATTTTTCTAATTACTTTAAACGACCATAATTTGCTTAAAATTTACTAATAACATATATATTTATACTTATAGAGTGATTAGACCCATACTTATAATAATACCCAAAGTGAATGAATACTGCAAGAGTATTGCTCAATAACCCCTTCGTATATTCATGAATGTAAAATCCAAAACGCACACTAAACAAAACCCGGCATCCATACCAAAAGTGTATCGGAAAAATGTATTAAAACCGAACTATAAGTGCATAATAACATTGAACAGAAACCTTTTAGCTCGCCACTTGCCATAAAAGCCTCCCCGGAAGTGTATACATCGGAGTTTTATCTGTTTTTTTAATCCTACAAAGGTCTGCCGACCCTTTCGCTTTATAAAGAATTATGTCGTCAAGTTTGTTCCAGCGGATTACTAATATGCTGCCTATTTATCAGATTTAAGTGGGGACTTATGAACTTTGCTTCCCGCATACATTATTCTAAAATGTTTCACACTCAAAATTGTTTGAGTTCTTTTGTTATTTCTTGATCACGGCCATCGAGATTTTGGTTAAAAATGAATGAATTATTTCTGAAGATAAAGGAAGATTTCGATTCGTTTTTTAATTTCATTTACTTAAGTGTTCCATACCCACATAGTAGTGTTACGTACGCCGGCATAGTAATTGCAACTAGCGAAATATACATTGCTCTGAACAAAATCTACCTTTACAGGGTGTCCCAGAAAGTAGTGTCAAGCGGAGGTCCTGCGGACACCCTGTATACTAATATTATAAAGCGATAAAATTTATGAGTTTGTAGGTTAATAGGGATTAATTTCTAACATAACTCCTAAGTACTATAAGCTACTTTAAATCTAGGGAAAATACTTATCCCGGAACCTTTCCACGCAAACCGCGGACAAAAGTTAATGTTATATAAAAAGCAAATAATGCAAACAGCTCGCGTAACTCTCATGGTGGTATTTGAATGGTCATATTCGCAAAAATAAAACAAGGACTAAAAACTGAATAGCAGCGTCCATTTCATGCCACACGACCAAAATATTCAGTCTCCAATATCAGTTAGGGGATTTAGTTATTTCGACTTTCCATGTGTGAATTTCCATCAAAATATTCAAGTCACGAACAGGGATTTGTCCAATAGAAATTTCGTCCGCACATCTTTATACAATATTTAATAGTTTTCGCCCCGGCTATATATTGTATTTTTTATGTCGTCCTCGCAATAACTGTCCAAACCTGATTTTAACGTCAATGTAGTCGAAAAACGTGATGAATTTTTATTACTTTTTGCACATGCGTGGTTACGCCCAAGTTATATTATTTGACTCGGTTTTTATATTAGGTACTTTTGCTTTACATTTGGAATGATTAAACTGGGGTTGAGACACTGACTCAAAAACCAAGTAAGGTATTGACGTAGTGTTTCCTGCTATTAAAAGATGAAAATTTATTTTTTTATACGTGTCTAATAATCCTTGAAGGAATTTAATTAATAGAGGTTATTAAATATTAATAAGTCTTAAAGGAAGTGAAGGGCGCAGATTTTTTTATTTCTGGTTCGGTGTGACTGCACTGCACCTGATGGTAAGCGTGATGCCGTCCATATAAAGTATCGAATGGCAACAGATTCTCATGCTATTCGACACAATAATGCCGGCTGAAATGCTTTCTCACGCTACGGCCAAAGGCCCCATGGTTATAGGAAGGAAGGAACACGCGCCCAGGCAAACTATCCCAAACCTTGATGGTGCGGCAAAGAAAAGAATTAGCTGTTGTGTGTGATCATTTTAAAGGTTTCCTTACGGCGAATTGAATATCTAGCACTATGTTATTGTTACTAATATAAAATATACCTGAGTTGACCGCTTAAATGTTGTGCCCTCATTATATATAGCACAAGACGATAATTTCAACATTATCTTTAGCCTTTGAAAATCCACTATTGAACGGTCACCTCCCCCAAAAGTTTCCAGACCAACCTGTTAGAAACGTCATCCAGTAAGTGCCTGCGACCTTTGCCTTTAGCTTTCTTTCACCTTGATATCATGATTTTATATTAACAGTAAATATTCTTGCTAATAAATTAATTTGCTCAACTAACTTGATCTCAATCTTCAATCTCATATCTTAATGAAATGTAATTTTTGAAAGACGACCACCCGATCATGTTGTGTTTGCCTTTTCAATATCACTATTTTTTTTTCTTTTCTCATGATTGAAAACTATTATTGTAAATGTAGGCGAATGCACGCTGTACGCCGTTATTTAAGTATGAATCTATGTTCTCTTTTATTTGCTATCGCTAATTTTATTTTATGCCGCTCCAGGTTTAGTCGATTGGATTTCATCTTATCCCATGTTAACGGTGATGTGCGTGCATTAGCTTATATAACTATTGTGACTATGTACAAGAAAGACTTGGAAAAAATACAAAAGAAGTACTGAACCATTGATGACAAAACAGAAAGCACGGAGTTTCTTTCTGCCTTTCTTCTTCGGGTAGTCATCACTTAGGTAGCTAGTGAAAGGCTGGTAGGTTAGCTAGGCTAGGGCTCATGTCCTCAGCGGTGAGGATCGCGACGCGTTACCCTTCTATTTCCCCTACTTGCCAGCCCGAGCTGGTTACTTCGTACTTTTGTACCTAGTCTTTTGTATAAACTTTATCCCTAATTTAAAATCTCCATAGTTATATAAGTGATTTTAATAGTTGTTTAGAAATAATAATTATTCTTATTCTTTGTTTTGACGTATCATAAGTGCAACTTTGTTCGCCTACGTGATAAATAAAGTATTTTATTTTATTTTATTTTATTTTTTTAATCCGCTTCCGAGAATAAACCAATCAAAATAACTCATTTGTAAGCATGTCAAAAAATTCTTTGTTCTGATTAGTCTATTTTTGAGATAGATCAAAAAAAGCTATTAAGATCGTTTATTGAAAATAGCGATACGTCAATATATTAAATGGCGTGTGGTTTGGTAAAACGTTAACAATTTGTATTGCTGTCAATTAATTTGATACGACACTGGTGAACTAGGATATTTCGCGTATTAGCATATTCAATTGTGATATTGGTTGGATTAGATTCCTATGTGCGCAGTTTGTGGTATTTAATAACTCGTTGTTATGCCACGTAAAAGTTTCATATAACAAAAGTTTTACTGCGTATTTCTCCGGCATAAAAGCAGCCTATAAGGTTATGGAAGTTATGATCTATCTATGTGCAAAATTTAATCTAAATCCGTTCAGAGGTTTCTGTATTAACAAACATTCTAACATTTTCAGAAATTTCACATGTAATAATAATTATTGTTAAAATTTTACGTGATTATATTATATAGCTCTAGAAAAATGTTATCAGTTATAATAATATAATATCAGCCCTGTATTATATACTCTCCCACTGTTGGGCACGGGCTTCCTCTATTACTGAGAGGGAATAGACCTTAGTCCACCACGCTGGCCTAGTGAGGGTTGGTAGACTTCACACGCCCCCGAAAATTCCTAATAAAGAATTTCTCAGGTATAATGACCCCTAATATATAGAAGGAATAATTTATAATTCAATAATGGATAAACCTTAGTTTACTTATTGAATTTTTAAGAAAACTTTATGTAATACGAGTTTAAAGCTGCTAGCTCGCTAGTTATTTTTAATTGAGCGAAATATCCATAGCCAAGCGCCAACCACTAAACTCCACTTGTTAACGAAATACTTTAACTTTACCTCCAACATTACACCTGCAAACTTGCCGTACATACTTTTAAACTCTAATATTGTGTATTTAACAACCAACGCTTAGTATTCTAGCCACGATTTTCAAGTCTTGTGATGTCAAAATTCCGATGTAACCAGTCCATTGCCACTTTAAATGAATTAAATTAACCAGTTTACACAACAATGCCGTAATGAAAACGAACCGAAAACCCAAGGTCGTAAGAGCGATATAAAACGAAGGTACAATTGCTGTCTCAGAACGCTATCAGAGACAATAAAACGCGGCTCATTTTAAAGTTATGTGAAAAGTAATCTAATTTTGTGAATTTTATGGGGTTTTGCGATGCAATGGCATTTTGGACTTAAGGGCCAAAAATTAATGTTTAATGTTCGCAAATTCTCGAGCGGTAGAACGTTACTGGTAATCTTAAAACAGTTACAAATGTAATAAAACTTGATGGAATGGATTTCTTCAATCAGTAACAATAAGTATTTTTTTTATGGTTTGAATGACGAGACGAGCTTGCCGTTCGCTGATGGTAAGCTATATGACCGCCCATAAACAGTAGAAACACTACCTTTAATTATAGAGTATTTTTTGGTATTCCACTGCGCTCGCCATCTTGAGACATGAGATGTTAAGTCTCATTATATCCAGTAGTTCGCTGGCTAAAAGTATACAATTCTTGTCAGTCATTTGCTATTTAAAAAATACTTTTAGGACCGGTGCATATATAGGGTGTAAATGTTATTCAATTTATTGTTGTGTTAATAGATTTTGAACATTATTTCAATGACGACAATGTCGACAATAGTTTGACAGTAAAAAAATCCCGGCAGTTCGCTCCGCCAACTATGCGCCATCTTTAAATAAACTAAAAACGGTCATTACGCTCATACAAATAAATAATTAAACTTGAAATAAATTCTAAAATCATTAAAAATAATCAAACATACAGGATTAAAGTCCAAAGTTTCTCACACTAAAAGCAGAACGGATAGCAAAAATATATACACCTGAAAATAATAGAATCGAATTCGGAACCTTCCGACGTGATTCCGCTCCGCCATCTCATATTTCCAAACATGATTTAACCGCACGTAATGAAAAGGCTGTTTCACGTTCCGACTTTCGCTATATATTAAAAAGTAGCCACGTTGTTTGATTTATATGTTGGATTTATGGTTACGATTCGCTCGCTCAATTCGCGCGGAAAGCGTTTCGCGCTTACTGCTTGCTTTATGACGATTTTCACACTGATTCCTCTGGCCGTTTACATCCATGCACGTTTACAATATTGTATATACTGACGTTTTAAAAAAAATAACATTAAAACAGTCGTCTAGTTAAAAAGAATGTAGTGATTCAAATTAGTTTTTTTCTATTGTGCCTAAATGGTTCGCCGTGTCGCGCTTTTCAAATATGTCGTAGAAATAATTTTGGGTTAGTTTTTGCGGCCGTTTAGGTTTTTGGTGTAAGAATAACGCATAAAATGTATTGTCTGAAATACATTTTATGCGTTATTCTTACACCAAAAACCCACCACCCACCAGAATCAAAGACTTATCCAAAGATTATAGAAAGAATTAACCATCCGCAAAGTCAAAGTTACAATATCTACCTACATTTTACAATTGTACAACTTTTTTTAAATTTTAGCTGTTGCTGGTCCGATCTACGCAAAATGAGCTCACAGTGTCTTAAAGTCTGGTCTAATTCCAACTGTATAGAACAGTACGTTACTAATCAGTTATTGGTTAATTACACAGATGTATTGAAGGACAGTTGTCTTCATTACCCGCGGTATTGCTTGATTGGCACGCTGCGGCCGCGTATTGCGTTCAATATAGGCGGAATTAAACGTGAAGCGTTATTAGGTAGTGGGTTTGTGTAACAAGGAATAATGCACAGAATATATAAATAGTTAAATTCAAATAAGAAATATAATGTGAATTGTATATTATATAAAAAAAAAATCGATGTAAAAGTTAGTATTTTTTTTTGAGTACACAGTGTGATAAAATTGTATTGCACACCGGTACCTATCCCGGTAGAATGTATTAAAACATTTTGTTGCACCTACATTCAGCAATAAAAAAATTGTATTTGTATTTTTAAAGTGGTGTAGCCACCTGTAACTATAAAATAACAATAATATCAGCCCTGTATTGTATACTGTCCCACTGTTGGGCACGGGCCTCCTCTACTACTGAAAGGGATTAGACCTTAGTCCTCCACGTTGGCCTACTAACTCTATACTAATATATAAAGATGAAGAGTTTGTTTGTTATCAAGTGCAATAAAGTCTCAAGTGCAATATGACTAAGGGAGTAACACGAATCATCACCAAAAAAATATTTAAATAGAACATAGTTTATTAAAGTCAATAGTCCGTGCCAGTCGGAATTTGAACCTGCGACTACCGCCTTGAAAGCATTTTGTTCTACCCATTAGGCCTTTTAAGATATTAAATATTTTTTATTCTTTCAATCTCGGAAGGGTTCTTGAAGATTTTGTACAAAGACATAACCCTTAGAAGGCCATTTTGTTTCCCGTTAAAACCCTCTCTAGTTGAAGATATTAAGTTGAAATCAATATTGTGTTACCAAGGCCTCAACATTCAAGACTTTATTATTTTAGGCATTGTGACGTAGAAGTTCCTTAAGGCCTATGAAAAAGTATGCACTGCGTTTGCTCAGAATCTGCTCCAGGAACATAGGCTCTACTTCATACGTGGCGAAGGGTCCATATAACCAAATTCCTGCCGGCTTCTCTTTTGTAATCTATGTTAAATTTAATTAATATTAGAACGACTTACAGACCACATTAATAATAATAATATCAGCCCTGAATTATATACTTGCCCACTGCTGAGCACGGGCCTCCTCTACTACTAAGAGGGATTAGGCCTTAGTCCACCATGCTGGCCTAGTGCGGGTTGGTAGACTTCACACACCTTCGAAATTCCTATAGAGAACTTCTCAGATGTGCAGGTTTCCTCACGATGTTTTCCTTCACCGTTAAAGCGAACGATAAATTCACAAAGAATACACACATGATTTTAGAAAAGTCAGAGGTGTGTGCCCTTGGGATTTGAACCTGCAGATATTCGTCTCGGCAGACCGTTCTACACCCAACTAGGCTATCGTCGCGTTTTTTTTAACATTTACAACAGACCACATTAGTACAAATCATTAGAACCTATAAGTTGTATCGGGTTCTCTTTCGAAAAATTTCATTCTTCACCATACATATCTGGCGAAACGTAATGCTATATCATACTTCTCTACCTACTCCTTACAGGCGTGATGATACATAATCTCTATCAAACTACATTAATACCAGTCTGGCTAAGCTAATCCAATCCTTTGACTTCCGCTGACCGGTCTAAAGCTGGGCATTAGCGCGGTCGACTCGTTAACGCGGGGGTAGTACATAAAGTAATATTACCGTAGATTTGCTGCGTCGGTCTGATTACCTACAACCCTTATGGGTACGGTTATACGGAGTTTTATAATAGTAATATTAGCCCTGTATTATATACTGTCAGTCGCTGGATCCGGGCCTCTGCTACTACTGACAAACCCTCAAAATTATAGAGAACTTCTGAGATATGCACATTTCCTTACGATATTTTCCTTCACCGTTAAATTAAGCGATAATTCACAAATAATACAAACATAACTTTTGAAAAGTCAGAGGTGTGTGGATTAGAACCTGCAGGCATTCGTCTCGGCAGTCCGTTCTCTTGTAAGTTTGATACCGCCGATTTTTTTACTATTATCCAAGCTAATGCAATAAACGTGAAAATAACTCGTTTTGTTACGTTTTCACGTTTAAACCACTGAACTAATTTTAATTAAATTTTATAAAAATTATGCTTGAAATAAAATACAAATCTTTTTTATATTTCATACAAACCGTAATCAATGTGGGCGAAACCCCGTGTAAAAGCTAGTTTCGAATAATATTGCGTCTCCAATATAATCTAAGCAATATCCGGTGAACTTAAATTTACTCATTATATCCAATAAGTTCAAATAGACTAAACACAAATTGATAATTCTTAAAAGTTACGTAAGAATATAACCATTCGTAAGTCATTGATAAAAGTTGATTAGTATTATCTACATTTTTAAGAAATTGTGCGAAAATGGATTCTATTAACAAGCCCTGTGGTCCTTAACATTGGATAACAATCCAGACGGGTTCAAGTACCGCGATCGTGTTGATTACATGATCGGAATCTCCCAAACGCCGCTTATGACCCGGGGTTACTGAGAACACTCAATTGAAACTTGTATATAGCACTATACTACGTATATATTTAGAAGTGTAGTGGCATATATTACCCTTATTATATGCATATTATGGTTCGGTTTGCAATTTCTTATTACTTGCCATCATACAGAGTAATTTTGACATTGCGTTAATAAACGAAACCAAATAATCGTCTTTTCTAAATTACAAATAATTTCGCGTAACACGATGCCTTTCTTTCTCTATGTCATTTAGAGTATATAGAACTTACTAGTCTCTAGTATATTTATAGTGCCAGATCTAAAAAAATATTTTTTTTTACTTAATTCTCAAAATATATAACGCAAGGCAAGTTTTCACATATAGTCATATAGATATAGTATTTTCACGTACAAAAGTTTGACAATGTTGAACGAACAAATCAAACTGAAAGAAGTTAAATATTGTCTTAGAAAAGTAAAGCAATTGACGACTTCATGATAGAGCTTTTTATTACAAAGCTTTTTCGAGTCGTAACGAAAAGTCTTCAAATAGTGCTATTTTTCGTTTATCGTTCTCCGGTCGTAACCATTAGTCTTCAAAACTACATAAAGCACTAAAAAACAAGTTTTTACTTCCCTTTATAACCATCTGCTACTGCCTTGTATAATATAATAACCTATAATGTTTAATGAATACCAATAAAATAATTTATTTTAGTAATCATTTTGCGAGTGAGTTTTAGGAATGCTTATAACTTAACTAGCTTTGCCTGTGGCTCCGGCCGCGGGAAATAGTTTTTTCGGGTTAAAAGTAGCCTATTACACTCAAAAGTAATGCAGCTTTCTGTTAGTGAAAATATTTCAAAATTGGTCAAGTATTTCTTGAGATTAGCGCGGTCAAATAAAAAGAAACTCTTCAGTTTTATATATTAGTATAGATTTCAAAAGGCACACGTTGTTTGTGGAATTAAAGATACTATGCCTGCGCAGTTATTCAGTAGGTAAACGTTGTAGTACTATCCCACACTGCACTATTGTTACTCAGCGATATCGAATGATAAATCAATACTATCTAATTATACATGCTACAATGTCTTGTAGACTCTCACTCAATAGTAATTATACACATTCTTAAGTTAGATGTAGACATAGCAAGACATATAAACATTTAAACATATTTGTATCAAAGTAACTCAATAGTAGAGTCAGTCAACCAACACCCAAAAAGGGTCAACGCAAATATCTACTAATACAACTATGTTCAAAAACAGGATTTCACGTGATTTTTGCAAACAACCAGTCCGATGACAACCCGAAGCCCCCTCGGGGTGAAAGGAATCTACATTAACTAAATACGTAACCAATTTAACGCGTCAATAATCAGGAAGCGGCTCAAAAATTACCGTTTACCTTTACAGTACATAAACCTTATTAACTTAATTAAACGTACAGCCAAACTAAATATTCCAATTACCTTTGTATAGCTTTCGGTTTTAATTAATACTCCCTAAACAGATAGTCTACCTCTTCGTTTTCTCGCAGTTTAATTAAATTATAAAGGCTTTATTATGGTTTAATGTCTATATATGATGCATAGTTGCGAATGGAACGGACTATTGCTACGATGGTCTACAGATCTTTTTTTATTTCCCTGAATGACGAGACGAATTTGTTCGCCTGATGGTAAGCGATACGACCGCCCGTAAATAGTAAAAACACCGTCCAACACCTTGAATTACAAAGTATTGTTTGGTATTCCAATGCGCTCGCCACCCTGAGACATGAGATGTTAAGTCTCATTTTGTCCAGTAGTTACACTGGTCACAATGCCCTTCAAAACGGAACACAACAATGACTACACATTGCTGCTTGGCGACAGAAAAAGACGGTCGTACCTACCCAGGCGGACTCTCACATATGAGAGACCTACTACCAGTAAAAAAACCAGCAGGTTTAAAAGCCAAGACCTCAAACATTTCGAAATGATGTATGTAGTTTATCGAATTATTATAATTGTTCAATAACAGTGAAGGAAAATATCATAAGGAAACCTACAAACCTGAGAATTACATAAAAGAATTGAAATTGAAGGTATGTAAGATTCACCAACTCGCATTAGGCTAGCGTGGTGAACTAAGGCCTAAACCCTTTCTACTCTCAGAAGAAGAGGAGGCCCGTGCTTAGCTGCAGATAGTACATAACACAGAGCTGATAGTATTATAATATATATATCACCTAGACTGTACTAGTTTCTGTATGTAAGAGACTATCTAGGTAGGAACTAATTTATATTTTTATTCCAAGTGCAATATGCAAGCGCTCCAGTGGTGAAGGGTACTGAAGCCACTCTTATTACATTATGAGACTCTATATTTGACGAGTCAAATATCAAAATATAGAGCCATTTACCGTACAGAGCTTTATGATGCGAAATACTGATAGTTAATCTATATATATAAAAATGAATCCCTATTTCCCTTGGTCACGCCATCACACGTGAACGGCTGGACCGATTTCACAATTTTTTTTGTAGTGTTTTTTGTCACGAGAAGGTTTTTATGACAGAAAAATTTCAAAAAATTGCGCGTATAATTAGAAAATTTAAGGAAACTTAACGATAATATATATTTTACATAACTGTCAGTGGTTTGCAATAACTGTCAGCGATTGACAGAATGCGCGCTGCAAATTCATAGTTAAGACGGGACAACGTCTGTCGGGTCAGCTAGTATTAAATAAGAGTCTTGATGTCCATGAGGTAAGTGAGTGTTATTGAGTTTTGTAAATCATAGTTTAAAAAACGATAATTACTCGAGTAAGACCTCACTCCACTTACTATCAAGTGGCAGAATCACTTTGCCACGTCCGCAAAAAAAAAAACTATTATCTCTAACAAAGAGACAAAGACAATCTTATCTATAGTCATTCCTTCTAATGCTAAATAAAATAAATATAAAGAAACAACTTTATTTGATATTTAATTTTTTAGCATCCCGAAATAAAATAACACCTAAAAGTTCCATAATCAAATATGTAATTTGAAAGAAGATAGTTAAAAAAGTAGAAAATATCAGTTGAATCACAAAGGGGTCAATAATACTTAAGAGTTACCAACGATTACATTATAATTACACAAATAAAATATTATTTAATCTACCATATATTTTAAATGTAATTTAGATTAAGATTAAAGTACGAGTATTTATAATATAATATTATTTTTCGCCTTTTTAGTTTACCCCATTTCCTATTCTATTTTTAAGAGAAGTGGTATTAACAACACCTTCAATAGTTATCCGATTTTCTTAAAAAAAGTCTGCCACTTACCGAAACCTTTCATCAAACAAAGCTGGCAACATCTCATTAAAACCTTTATAAAATAAGGTCGAAAATTAAACCATTAACTTAAGTAAAAAATAAGGTAATATACATTTTAGGGAAATGTTAGCATTAAATATTGTCTTGGCATCTCATCGCGTTCCTCTTTTATTTATGCGCGGCCTTCCACTCTTTGTGCTACTTGAAACTAAAGGGTGAAATATTTTACGGGTGAAAAATCAGCATGTTAGGATAACAATATCTTTTTCTTTTCATTGTATTGTAAGATGAAAGTTGTACGAAAAATATTATTGGAAATTTCGTATGTTTTATTTTTTGTTTTCTAGCAAATATTTTACTTGTAATGCAAAATATTAATAATTGTCATGAAGGTGAAACACGATTGCAAAACACTCCATGTAAGGTGAAACAAGAAGGCTACTTCGAAAATACAATAAAAGTAATTTTCTGATAAAATCACGCACCTAATTCGTTACTTATTTATTAGTACTCACCATAAGATTCTAATACAAGTCACAAAACAGTTACTCGATCCTTATTTAAATCGTCACCATAACAATTCCACTTTCAATTACTTTTCACACAAATAGTCACTCCGCGAATAGCAACACTCGTATTGTTTCGTAGCGACCGGCTACGCTGCTACGACGCGTGCGGAGCTCGTAGCAGAGCGTCTACACTGGGGTACAGTCGCCGCGAACTGAGCTTCCGAACTTTTCCGAACATTGCCGAATGCAGCCGAGACTTTGTAAGCCGTGATTGATATCAAATGAAATGTGAGGAATGAGTAGTTCCAGAGAGCCCTTTGTTTTAAGGATTACATTTTTTTCTATCGCCGTCGCAGAATTATATTTTTGGAGGGAAAATGGGTAGCGGCTGCAACACCGAGATAAAAATGGCATTTATTTTATGACATTGTTTAATAATGCAAGCCGAGTGATAACATTGACTATTGTTCATACGCATGCTAGGCTGTATTGAGAGGCGATGGTAAGTAATATTTTATACGCGGAATCTACAATATTTTTTATTCGATCAGATATTTTCTGAATCACTGGCTTTCGAATTCATCGTCGAATATTCGTCTTTATAGATATTTTATACGTATCATATATTTCATTGTTTTATTGTACTTAAGTAGATTAACCGTGATATACATAGCAGCGGTTTTTTACTGTCTAAACATATTGCTACGTCGTTACCATAACATAAAAATGTCCAGCATCTTTATCTACATACATATCCGAATTAGCATAACATTTGCATGGGCGAATACTACAAAAAAATCCACCATACAACGAAGTGGCACCGAAGAAAATGGCTTTAATACGAAACAAACTGAACCTTATGACTTTCACGCACATCTCACATTAGCATCACAACATAATCGCGGCGATATGATGCGCTCATTAATTCGTTTTTGTTAAGCCAGCCGTTGTAACTCAGTGGAAACTCGCTATAGTCCCAATTTTTTCAATGAGTGTTGTAATAAAGTGGACTCGTGTTATACACCTAGAAAAGCAGACATATTTCAACCACAATAACCAGTTACTTGATTTTGAACTTTGTACTTAATAGATATAATGTCAACAGTTCTATAAAAACTAAAAAAAAATAATTGTATTCCGGTTTGAAAGACATTGTAGCCAGTGTAACTTCTGAACATAATAAGACTTAACATCTCATGTCTCAGGATGGCGAGCGCAGTGGTATACCAAACAATACATTGTAAATCAAGGTGTTGGATGGTGTTTCTCCTGTTTATGGTATCGTATCGCTTACCATCAGGCGAACGGCAAGCTCGTCTCATCATTCAGAGCAATAAAAAATATATAGATCATCATCGATATATATGTACTACGTACTAGATTTGGCGTTCCGAACATTCACTATTTTCAACTGATTTGAACTGCAATCCATTCAATCTGACTTTAGTATGGTCAATATTGACGGCTTGAGGTTGTGTACGGAGTGGCTCATGACATAAGAACTCGAATCTAAGTGTTAACCTGGATTTGAATAAAAAATATTAGTTATATAAGTAAAATTATTTGTTGTTCAAGTGAATAAATAGGTTTTAACAGTGACGTTTTATTTGCCAATCTAGTTCATATATTGAACAAATAGTTTATATTATGTCAATGTATATCATGTAATTTCAATTTTTTCGCTCCGTCTGCGCAGGCCCTAAAGGTCACGTTTCAAGATTTGCTAATGTATTACTTCGAAGACCGCCGACGATTGAGATTGATGAGAGTTTTTCGCCTTTTTGCGGCGCTCTTTAATGCAATAAACATCACTTTTCGCTGAGTAGTAATTTAGCTTAAACTTGTGTTACTTCTTTATTTTACGGTTCAGCACACTAGAAATTGTAATTTGACGATCAACGGCTTCGTATCACACACACACGCGTACGCACGCACGCACGCACGCACGCACGCACGCACGCACACGCACACGCACACGCACACGCACACGCACACGCACACGCACACGCACACGCACACGCACACGCACACGCACACGCACACGCACACGCACACGCACACGCACACGCACACGCACACGCACACGCACACGCACACGCACACGCACACGCACACGCACACGCACACGCACACGCACACGCACACGCACACGCACACGCACACGCACACGCACACGCACGCACACACGCACACGCACACGCACACGCACACGCACACGCACACACGCACACGCACACGCACACGCACACGCACACGCACACGCACACGCACACGCACGCACACACACACGCACGCCCGCACGCACACGCACACGCACACGCACACGCACACGCACACGCACACGCACACGCACACGCACACGCACACGCACACGCACACGCACACGCACACGCACACGCACACGCACACGCACACGCACACGCACACGCACACGCACACGCACACGCACACGCACACGCACACGCACACGCACACGCACACGCACACGCACACGCACACGCACACGCACGCGCACGCACACGCATACGCTACGCACACGCACACGCACACGCA
>NW_023592775.1:0-14046 GCF_014839805.1 Manduca sexta | reverse complement strand
TAAAGGGAAGTTCAAAATCTAGACTGTGTCGATTAATGAGAGATGATTCTTCGCCAGTCGAAGCACTAAATCTATTTATTTTTGGTAACTCAGCAATAACGCCCGTGCATTAGCATAACTAAATATGTAATCTATTAAAAAAAATCTGTACTTATCTAGATTATAAAGCAAGGAATCCACCACACTCAATTCTGTCCAGTACATTCTTTAACTACTCAGTGAATAACCCTTAAACGCCAGGCTCGCCATTAATGAACGTAATTTCACCAAGGGTTGAGTTATAAGGAAATGCCAAATTGTCTTAATATAGACTGTGACATGTATCTTCAAGGCTGTTACAATTAGCGCATGTTGCGTAATATCGTCTAGTTTTTGTCTTGGAATTAATTAATGCTCTTTGCATAATTCCCACGGTATAATCAGGTCATTTATATAATAATAATATCAGCCCTGTATTATATACTTGCCCACTGCTGGGCACGGGACTCCTCTACTACTGAGAGGGATTAGGCCTTAGTCCACCACGCTGGCATAGTGCGGATTGGTAGACTTCACACACCTTCGAAATTCCTATAGAGGACTTCTCAGATGTGCAGGTTCCCTCACGATGTTTTCCTTCACCGTTAAAGCGAACGATAAATTCACAAAGAATACACACATGATTTTTTAGAAAAGTCAGAGGCGTGTGCCCTTGCGATTTGAACCTGCGGACATTCGTCTCGGCAGTCCGTTCCACACCCAACTAGGCTATCGCCGCTTACAGGTCATTTGTATAAACGAAATTAAATATTCTTGAAGATGCACTATGCCCGATGCTGTAAATGTGTTAGTGCCTGTGTGTGCTGTAAATATGATTATATTTTATACTTATTTTGTATATACCAAAGAATAAAAATAAATGACTGGCTTAAATTAAAAATAAAAAAGAAATGTAAATTTAAAAAAAATAGGTACTTTTATTGTGTAAATAAAATGTAAATCCATTATTGGCCAAAGACATGTTTATCAGATTGTATGACGATAGTATTAAAGGTTGTAGATTGAAAAAATATAAATATACATATACACGTTGAGAACTTCCACCTTTTTTGAAGTCGGTTAAAACGCTTGTTGCGTCTATCCCACATTAAGATAGGATAAAGTCAGGACGATAATGATTAATTGCGTATAATTTAATCTGTTTTGTTAGATTTTTAATACAAAAAACTGATTGATGTTCATGTCATAACGTTTTATATAAGTAATAGACAATAAACATACATTTTAACATGACAGGGTTATAATTTAACAGAAGCCAGAATCAAACTATAAACAGATAGATTATAATTTATTCTGGCGACGGCGCTCGCATATTATTTGTACACATATAGTATTTTATTGGTATTAAAATAAGGAAATCTAAAAAAATATATTGCAGTAGAAATGTGTAGCTTTCTATAGTTAAAAGAATTATCAAAATCGGTTCAGTACTTCCAGAGATTATTGCGATAAACAAACCAACTTCATTATATAAGTATGAATAAATTTCTTAATGAAATTACATCAATATTTATAAACATTAACACAGACTGGAGAACCAATATTGAATAAACCATGAGGTAACTGTCCCCAGATCCCATTGTACAGTGTACAACGCTGATTCGTACCGATAGCAAAAAAACTGTTGGTGATTGGTGCAGCTTTTTATGGGACATATTTAATGGTTCGCTGCTACGTGAATCATCTGGGACATAAATAGAATTTAAAGCGTTAGCAGACGATGTAGATAATAGTTCATTTGGTAAATTGTTGATCAAAATTACGATAATGTAGTTCTCAAATTTGGATTGAAAGTAAGTAAAAAAGAATGCCTTTACTGCTCAAACTAAATTCTTTATGTTCATATTTGGAATTTAATAATTTATAAATCGATTTTTCTCGGCATTTGACCTGTAGTTATACCTATTCCCAAGATAAAAAGCCTTAGTATGCAGGTATAATAAACTTCCCAGGAGACCATTTTTCAACATCAAACTAATAATACCAAATATTTAACCCACTCAACTAAGTCTTCAGTCTTTTATATTAGCATAGACAGTAACAAATAGCAACAGCATTTAGTTGTACATCGTAAGTGCAAATAAATAAGCACAAATAAACACTCACTCTAAGCTGGTTTGCTGTTGAATGCTCCAACGGCACGATGACTTTTTGTGCCTTTCAATAAAATATTACCACCGTTAGCTTCAAATTGGACGTTTTGCCGCTTCGGTTACAAATGTGACTGATTGAATATTTATGTTAGAGCTTATGGTTTGATTTTCTAGCTCATAAGTATTCATTTTAGATGACGGTAACACATTATAACACTAGGTATACCATAATCAGGGAATGAGAAAATAACAAAACACAAATTTTAACATTTCAATTATTATATATTTTATAAGCTGAACATAGATGTAATTTATTTTATTTATTTAAAGACCTCCAACGAAGGATACACGGCATATAATAAAAACAATGTCGTAGTATTTTTACAATTAACAATGTGACGTGCCTCTTCAATTATAGGAGACTACAGCATAAAAAAGATATATTTTGTTAACAAGTAATTTTCTTCCCTGAATATAATACAGATGTAAGAATATCAAATAAGTTACCTCTGAAATTATATAAGTAACTAATCAATTTAATTATGTGCTCGATTTTTTGCCACGTAGGCTATAAATGTGATGCATAATCAGAAGTAGTTTTCCATTTATTTGTAATACTAAATTAAAAGTCCATAAAAAGTAAAAGAACCTAGTCACTGTCAGTTTTTAGTGATATTATACCATAGGCGCCATAGTTGTGATATTTATCTGCACTTATTCTTCCGTCATTACGTTTGTTACAGACATAGAAAACCATATAAAGTAGGGCCATTAAGTCCAGCCGTAAACTTCGATCGTAATCTAAGATTTTATCTTAGTTATCGAGGCAGGAAAAATAAATATGTCACAATTATCTTGATGAATTCTATGGTTTCCTAATCTAAGGTCCGCTGACCACGAGGTCTGGTGAAGAATCTATTTCTTATCATTGGATATTGTTATTCATATAGTTTTTAGAATAATCAGATGACAAAAGATGCCAATACTCCGCGTACCATCAGAGCTAGTGGAGGCGTTTTGCTATACTGATATAAAAGGGCGAAATAAGAATTAATATGTATAACTGTTAATTTGCTCTAAACTCTCCGTACGTACCCTTAATATAGGATTCTGGATGTAGGTAATGCTCGTGGGTGCTTCGGTTGCTTAGAAAATATACGGTACATTTGTTTATTGTTACTCTATTACGTGTTTTTCATTTTCTTTTATTATGCACCTACCTCCGTCCTCTCTACACCCCAAGGTTGACTGGGAGAGAATGCCCATGGTATTAAGTCCGCGAGTATACCATGTGTACAAAGTGTAAATAAAATAAATAAAAACCTACACAGTTTTTATATCAAGTCAATACTTTTATATGTACTATGTTAAGGTGACAATCTGATCACTGGCCAGGATCGTACTTTCTAATGTATAAGTTAATGTTTTTTTAACCAATGACGAATCGGAAGCGACATTGTTAAAAAACAAAGCATTAACACCATTATAGAGGATGTATTTACATTGCGATTTCAATCCATGTCCTTTCAAATGATTTTCCGGTCGGATATTGCGGTTTGCATACTTTGTGTCTATTTATATAGTTGGGTTATATAAAATATTTATTTTTAACTTAATATCTATACCTATATAAAAAGTTGAAGAGTTTGTTTGTTTTAACGTGGTAATCTTAGGAACTACTTAACCGACTTAAAAAGAATCACTAATAGGAAGTTACATTACTCCTGAGTGAGTCTAATTTATATCCCAGGAAAAAAAATCACGTGAAACGCCGAGATCACTATAGGTAATTAAAATACTAATAGTAAATATAGCAAAAATTAACCACATACAAATTAAATAAAAAATCCTATCTAATAGGTTCTCACCATGAAAATGATAATGAATTTGGAGTGTCATATTTCTATCTAGTTACTACAGCGTCTCCGACACACGGAACCCAATTAATCACACTTTCGACGCCCTAGACTTTCACCTGCAGAGCTTATTAGGTACCTAGGTGATTCCAACACCTCCTAACCTGTTATACACTCAGTTGTTTGATTTATTACATGTTGGTAATGTGAGAAATAACTAGAAAAAGACGTTCAATATGCCATGGAATTATGGTTTATAGGATATTTTTTGTGGTAGAAAGTGTGGTAATTAGCTGGTGTCAACTTAGGCGTCCGCTGACGCCGTCCACTTGTTGCTGAGAGATGCTATGGTATACTGACAGTTGGGGAAGTTGCTAAAGAAACTGACAGTGTGCGGCGTCATATATTAGTCATCATTACTTATCATGAAAACAATAATAAGAAGCATCGTTAATGCCTAGCTGTTTTTTGGATAATGCAAAAATATGCCAAATGCATAGGCACAATTCTCCATCCAAATATCTTGTTGACTGAAAGCCAAAAACAAGATCGCTTTACGTTGATTCTTGATTGACATTTCGTGTTAACTCGACCAGCTTTTTATGGTATTGCTAAAACAATATACACGCACCAGAAAGATAAAAAGAGGACTGGACTCGATAGCCTTGTCTGCATTTTGGTTCCAGTCTGAAGGTCCCGGCATACCTTCGAAAGATGCCTGACGCTAATAAATTTGGAACAGGTCCTATGTTTGATGTGTTTATGTAGTTAAGAACCACCTTTTTAAAATACCAGCTTATGAAGACTAGGACCACTGACTTCTAGGTTGTAATAAGGATGCACTATAACCTCTGCCCGTCCCTTCCGCGTTACAGGGAAAAGTTATAAAAATAACAATTAACACCCTACAATCACACAAGTAATCGAAGGTTCAAGCACGCTATTTCTTCAGTAACCCTTATAAAATTAACAGACGACGTAGTAGCGTTGGGCATTCATAATCCTTGTAATATTATTTTTATAGGCAGTAATTATTTAACAGCGGGTGATCCACCAGTAGCGAAGCGTCCATACGCTTCGATTCCTAGATTATTTACATTTGTCTTAGTTTTTTGTCAAATTGGCCACGATCTGTTAACCAGTTTTTTTTGCCTCGGGTTACGTATTGAAAATTTTCATTATTCTCCACTGTGACCTACTAGCTCATGTTCTGACCTACGGTAAAAAGATTAACGGTTTTATCACAGGGCCTCAGTCGTTTCACATTCTTATAAAATGCAAAACCAAAATTCAATTTAGAGACACTCGACGCTCCAGCATGGCACTTGTGAATTCTAAAGAACCTGCAGTTCAACAAAGGTGTTACCTCTAACAACTTTAACCGTGTTCTCAATTGAGCTAAGGTCGTGTAATTAAATTGCATTTGGTTATAAATCGTTTTTGCCGTCTCTAATGTTCCAGAAGATTAATGGTAATTATATTTTACCTAGTACAAGGTTCATAATTTCCGATTTCATAGTCATTATTTATAGCTAACACCAGGTATGGTAGGATATTAATAATCTATTAATTTAATCAATTGGATACTTAATTTAGAGAGATTTCCGTTTTGATTTTTATTAACTGAGTTTTGCTCCCATCGCTGCTCGTATGAAAGACTTATCAGGAATTAAGATCAATGTTTAAGATCATACTACGGCTAAAGCTAGCTTGTATGTGAAGGTAGAACTAAGTTCCATTGAATATTTTTTGTCATAAATGGTAAGCTATATGTGAAGGTGTAAGGAGCGGCGATAGCCTAGTTGGGTGTGGAAAGGACTGCCGAGACGAATGTCCGCAGGTTCAAATCCCAAGGGCACACACCTATGATTTTTCTAAAAAATCATGTGTGTATTCTTTGTGAATTTATCGTTCGCTTTAACGGTGAAGGAAAACATCGTGAGGAAACCTGCACATCTGAGAAGTTCTCTATAGGAATTTCGAAGGTGTGTGAAGTCTACCAATCCGCACTAGGTCAGCGTGGTGGACTAAGGCCTAATCCCTCTCAATAGTAGAGGAGGCCCGTGCTCAGCAGTGGGCAAGTATATAATACAGGGCTGATATTATTATTATTATGTGAAGGTGCTCAAACTAAGACAATTTCTGACCCTTAACCCTTGCCATCCATTCCACAGACCTTGAAATTCCATTTCCAAAAATAGATCCACACCGTTATTAACAATGACTTAATAATTTCACAAGTACTTGGTATTCATTAGACAGTATGTGGGCGGGCGCGTGGCATAATTAGCAATGCAGTTGCAGTTGTATGCAGTTGTACGCAACCGGACGCGTGGGCGGTGCGTGGGCTTTCGTGGAGTGTGGACAATGCGGCGGCTGCAAATCATTTTAATGAACACATTGGGAAGTGAAAGCATGAGTAGTTTTGGTGCAAACTTTAGTTTAATATAAATAAAAGATGTGGAGTCTTGTCTTTGTCTTTGTCTTTGTCTACTTATGTTTTAGAGGTGAATGGATATGTGCAGCGTTAAAAAAATAGATCTCGTCTCGTCTCTGTTGTATATGGAATTTAGCTTTTGCTTTTTTCGATTTGTTCCCTCTGCACACGTGTACGTTCTTCAAATGTCACATATCTAAGGAAAGGCCTGGTCAAAAGTACCCTAAACCGGTGAGAATGCATGAAAAGATTGATGAAGGTGGGGGAAGCGAGAGAACTATGCCAAAATCGTACAAAGTGGCAATCCATATTCTACGCCGGCCTCTATGAGGCGTTATACTATGTATGTAAATACGTATTTGTTCTAGAAAAAAACATACCGCATAAATATTTTTTTTTTTACAGGTCTGTAGGGTATCTTATATGACGTGTCATCTCAGTAGAATGTAATATTTTAGATACGTCACAGATAATTAATAAAAATCCAACCAGAAATAACTGACAAAAGCCAGTTCTTGACATAAACGAGTTTCGTCCAAAAAAAACGAATAACTGCAGTCAAATTACTGAAGTTCATGTTTAACTGGTCCAATCAACGTTTAACCGCTCAATCAGACATTATTCATCAGTTTAAAAATAACTAACAATTTTTCATAGTTAAATATCACTCGGATTGTTTTGTTAACGTTGAGCACACAAAGATTTTAACTTTAAAAAATAAAGTTGAATTACAATTACAATCTCAGTTTCCAAGTTAGTATGCGAAGACCTGTGACTTCGAGATGATTCTATTAGCATTCTAAAATTTAGAAAATCCAATGGTTGTCTGGTAGAGATCGCCTCGAGCGATAAGACCGCCATTTGTACTACCAATCTAATCATTTCTACCGTCTGTAATCAAATTTGTCTTCTTTTTTTTTACATTTTCGGTGTACAAAAAAGTTTTAAATAAATAAATAAAATAAATAAATATTGTCGTTGATAAATCTATACTTATAATAGAAATGTAGAATCCGATGTCTACATTGAAAGAAAAGGTAGTGACTAAAGTTTGTTTATAATCACACATCGAAGTAAAACAATTTGCCGGATAGTTCGCGATTTTTAACTTATAATTTTCTCTCGACGATTTGAAGACTTTGCAGCCTTCGTGACTACGACTACTAGGGGCTTTGGTAAGAGAAAGACTTGTCGCGCGGTCAAAGCCGCAAGGAACATCTAGTAATAAACTGCGGAGTCAATCATTCATTACTAGAGAAATTAATCAGCGCAGGATATAAATCCGTCAAGTACCGCAATTCCTATAGGCATCTCGAATATTTACAACAAAACTAGCCGTTGCCATAGCAACGAATACAATGCACTAACTTTATTACCGACTCATTACTGCGACTGCAATTAGAAAAACGACCAACTAGCACATAACAATCTAACACGCCGTAATCAACCTTGTCACATTGATAATAAAATCGGTTTTAACTTACCCATTAAACTTGTGAGTGCATGTGCGCCGACAACGATAAGTCACGGAACGAATTAATCGATTAGGAACTTTATGGCCTTGATAATAAGGATTACGTGTTGTATAGTGTCGTTTGCTTGGTGCGGTCGGCGCCAACTAAGTTTGTTGCTCAAGTGTGAAGAATTTTGAACCTATGAATAGTCATTAGTTCATTGAATTTATGGGCGGAGGTTAAATAACTTATGTAATGAAGATATGGTAGCACTTCAAGATAAACTTAACAACTTCTTTTGTTATTCTAAGCTTCGTTCCAATAATCTTGTAGCAATAGCTAGCCTTTTAGTTTCAGCATAATATTATGTATAGGTATTAATAATCTTGTAACAATTTTAATATGACCTGTAGGTGGTATTCTCTTGTAATGAACAGACGGACACATAAGACTTAGTACTGATGCTTTACTGATGAAGTATCTAGCATTTCAGATGGACCTGAATATCCATCTAGAAATTTCATGGTAAATCCTACGCAGTAGTGGTCTTGATATGGCTGATGAAGTGATGTAACATTCAAACAAATCTTCATCAATTCATATCTGAATAGACAGCGTCCATATACAAGACATGGTGATGGATTTCACATCGTCGTTCGTTCCGACATCTCACGATGTAAAGTATGCATCAAATGCCAAGTCGGATCCAAATACCAAAACCTGATGACAAGCAAAACTTCTATACGTCAGTTTGTTTTAGATTCACGAAATTGTTAATGACACGTGTTGTGTCTAGGCGAACTGATGACAAAATAAAGTGATAATTGAGTGGAAACCAAACTCAAACTCAAAGTTTATTCAAATTATCTTCTATCAGCTGTTTTGAATCGTCATGGATCTACCACCGCTTCGGTGTTATCGCTGTGATGAAGAGGTGTACCAAGAAACAAGGTTTGTACCTTGTCTTGTATCTTGTGACGAACAAATCAGAATATGGACTCAAGGGGAATCAGAGAGAAATAGCATTTAATGAGAGAGATTTATACCTTTTAGTTTGTAGATGATGGACATTGACGAACTTTCCCTAGCGCTGCTATTTGTTGAATTGAATTCGCCCGAATAGCGACTACAGTACACAAGGTGTTAAAACGCTCCGCAGCAGCCCCAAGTGTGACGCTCCGAGATCAACCTGTGAATATCAAGTTCAAAAAGACCGGCAAAATTGTGACTGACATTCTGTAGGAATTCCAATGCGCTTCTCATCATATCTAGAGGAGTCACTTTACCCGTATAAAAAAACCTACAAAGGGGCGGCTAAACAATAAGTCTTACTAAAGGTATCTAAATTGTTTCGACCTCCGCCTCGCAACTGATAGGGAAAAAGTAATTTAACCGCGGTAAAACCATCGCGGTGCTATAAAAAATCTCAATAGTATTACTACAAGGCTCAACACGACCATTACTTTAAGTCCACCGCCTCTAATCATGAATAATTACGACCAAATGTACAGAGAAATAACTGAAAAGCATTGTGTTAATTTGACTATCGTATTTCCGTTAAGATATGGCTCTTTCTTTAAACAAACAATGATATCTCCAAACGGCTGAGTAGGTTAAATTGAGCGTAAGGAGATAACGAATAAATAGATCACGAAAGTGAAATAAATAGAGAAGACTTTATGACTCGGTCAAGATGCTACTGAACGCTGCCATCGCCGAGAAACAGTAGAAACAACGCTAACATTTTGATTTACATATTAGTCCTAATGCTTTTTGATTGCAGATAAATGGCGATGGTGGCCTGTGGATATTCGTATACGTTCCGTGCTCGGAAAGATTTGTTGTGCTATGATAATAGTGGGTTACAGCTGAAAATCAGTGCTTTTTAACAGCGTATACTAAGCTGGTAACCCTTCCATCACATATTGCGACAAATACGTCGCTTTCCGAGTCCAGCCTGTATATCCAATTTAACACAAGCATAATTACGTCCACTGGCAAGGGATGAAAATTTTTCTTTAGTTGACACTCTATCTGGAACACTTCAAATACCATCATCAGAGGGGTCACTTTGCCGCGTCTTTTAAAAAAAAAAACGAGCAGAATTATGCAATAATTTGAATTGCTATTGCCAGATGTGGCGCTTAACTAGTTGAAACAGTCACATTTCAGTAAAATCATGTATCATCGACGTCAAGGAAAAAATTAGGCAATATTTTAGTAATACCTAAAGGATACTAAAGGTTTTATGACACATCATGGAAAACCAATGACACGCTTTCTTTACATTCCGGAGTTAGTCATTTATTTGTATCACCTTTCATATTCATGATTACAAAATAAAAACGATCTCTTCATGATTTCTATAATGGACATTTAAATAATCTTATTTTCTGTATAATTTTAAAATAACAACTAAATAAATAAAACAGCGGCGATAGCCTAGTTGGGTGTGGAACAGACTGCCAAGACGAATGTCCGCAGGTTCAAATCCCAAGACACACCTATGACTTTTCTAAAATCATGTGTGTATTCTTAGTGAATTTATCGCTCGCTTTAACGGTGAAGGAAAACATCGTAAGGAAACCTACACATCTGAGAAGTTTTCTATAGGAATTTCGAAGGTGTGTGAAGTCTACCAATCCGCACTAAGCCAGCGTGGTGGACTAAGGCCTAATCCCTCTCAGTAGTAGAGGAGGCCCGTGCTCAGCAGTGGGCAAGTATATAATACAGGGCTGATATTATTATATGTTATTTAAAATAATATACTATTATGCATAATTGTGTCGACAACTGAGTTACTGAGTTACTCCACTTACCATCAAGTGCAGTGGCGTCACTTTGCGGTCCTTGTATATATAAAAAAAATGTTGGCACCGTGACTATATCGACTATCGCAACATCTGCAGTAAAATTGAATAAATAATTGCAAAATTAAAGGAGTTTTGTTCCTATGTTCTCTTTAAATGTTGCTTGTTCAATTTACTCTATCTGATTCATAAAGATTAACAATACACAAACAGTCAATTTATATTGGCCCATAAATTACTGATAGTCATAGCTTTTGTTCTTTCTTCAATATAGTTTGTACTTGTATTGTTAGATTGAATTATGATATTGGTTGTTTCTCGATAGTAAATAATAAATTTATTATAATCAGACAGAAAAATCTTTGTCATATATTTTGGAGATTTCCACGTCGCATTCTTTGTGTTTCATTTTATAATTTTAAATTTTTAAACACGTCAACATTCCTTTATCAAGTATGATTTTAAAATTAAAAACACAATAAGTATCCTTAAATCGTTTTTAAGAGCGTTTTCAGAGCTCACTTTGTATTTAAAAGTACGCAGTTCCTGTACTTGCGTTTGAAACGCGTTGGCGTTTATAAATACGCATAGGCGTTTATTAAAAAAGTTAAAGAAATAAATCCAAATAACTCAATAAATCTCGCTAAGTTTAAACACCATTCGCCTTGCCATACAAAGTAGCGCGTGTTCACAAGACGCCATGCATTTCCCATAGTTCATGGCCGTAATTGCAGCCATTAGCTCCTCAGTTAATGGACTTGCTATAAAAATGTGGGAAACACAGCAATTGTGACCTTCATAGTCGATCGTTATCTTTCTTTCAACGTCGGGTTTGGCGCGGAAACCATTGATGTAAGATATTTTTATTATAAAAACATAATTATAGAGAATAATTTATTAAAGTTGTGCTAAGAATTATTGAGTTAGATAGCTAAAGATTATGGGACTTCTCATTCCATAACAGTAAACTATCAGATAATATTTACTATGCAAGTTTAATTCAGATATTTTGTTTTCCTTCTATCGTTTGGAAATAAGAAGTTTACACTGTCTACAAAAATAGAGAGTAGATATTATTATAATCACTGAAAAAAAAATCATAGACATACTTACATATTTTATATTGTGCTTATTTCTATTCTCAAAGAGTTTAGAATCTCACAAACGATTTGTCAAAAGATCTGCTGCACAAAGAACGCCACAAAAAAACAAATCGTACTGATAATTTAATTGCATTGTTCATTCATTCATTGTGTGCCTTTCTTTCGATCTCTATCGATTTGATAGCGGACACTAATTGAGCATGAAAGGTCTAAAGGCCAATGATAAAACACGTGACATTAGTAAAAACAACCAATAATTACGCGTGTATATGATATATGGAAATAGGAATCGATTAACAAATGAATAAAATAGTACTACCTAAAATGCTATTATTCTATTGATTTACACAATCAATTCGAAATTTTATTTTGCCTGATTAAACTGTTCAGCTTGTCCAATCATTAATCGATTTTCAACGCTCAATTGAAGCCTATACAGAAGCATTCAATTCTTTTTGTTTTACTAATCGACATCCCTAGCGGTAATTATGAATGGAGACGAAAGATAAGACCAACGAGAGATGGTGTTGCATAACAAATGAACCGCCATTGAGTAACGAAGTTAGTTCCATTAGTTTAGTTGTAACAAAAACGTTTGCGTTCACATTGGATCCGAATTTCCACTCTTTATTCTTAAATAGTTCGGTCCATAAAATAAAAAAATATGACCTCTTTGGATAGGTGAGTAACTGGCCGCAAGATATTTTTTTTCGAATGCGTCTCGATTCTTAATTCGATTAAAAAAAATCATTTAAATGTGAAAAGAATTAAAGTATTTCTTATAGTTTGTAGTACGTTGAATTTGAAATTTAAAGATTTGAATTTAGAACATTTATAGTTTATTAGGATTTCATCTTTTCATTTCAAACAACATTGGATTTGTATAAGACCTTTTGAGTTTGTTTTAATCCCACGAATGCATGAAACATTTATTATCAGTTTTGACAAAAGCTTTTACAACCACTTCAACCCTTCGATAAACATCCTATAATCCAAACCATTAACCTATAAGTCTATCGATGACATTCGAAACAAATTGCCGTGGGCTCGAGCGTCGTAAATCAATAATCAAAAGGCCATTAAAGGATGCATGATTCCGTAGACGCCTCACGCAGACAGCTGAACAAACTTGTAAATAAAGATGTAAGGATGGGCCGGATTGGGAGCAAAAGGCAGTGGGTCGTGTTTAGTTTGATACAGGCACCGATATATATGTACTACGTACTAGATTTGGCGTTTCAAACATTCGCTGTGTTCAACTGAATTGAACTGTCATTCATTCAAACTGAATTTAGTATGGTGTCAATATTGATGCTTGTGGTTGTGTACGGAGTGGCCTTGATAATATAAAAACGCGAGTCTAAGTGTAAACCTGAATTTAAATAAAAAATATTAGTCAAATAAGTAGATTTATTTATTGTTCAAGTGAATAAATAGGTTAAAACAGTGACGCTTTGGTTGCCATTTTAGTTCAGATTTTGAACAAATAGTTTATATGAAAGTTCGTGTCTGTAGAATATACGTCAATGAATACAGGTAAAAAAAATATGTGTATATTTTTGAAATATTGTCAAATCTGATTTATGACTAATACTTCTGCATCGTTATTATGATAATTGAATCTATAATAAACTTTGTAAATTAAATCTGATCCTATTTTTTGTGGTTGTATTGCAATCAAAACCCGTTATGAATTAATTTACGACTTACAAGGCTACATTTACGTATGATGAAAAGGATTTTTAAAATGCTGTTTAAGATTATATCATCTTAAGATGTTTGTTATCAAGTTGAATAGCATCCTAATTATTATGTATCTTATTGTAACCATTTTATAAACTGTAAAAAGTTGATAAGGTTTTTAAATGTTACTTTCATTAGAAATAAAACTTTTTATATTTAAATTTGTTCTCGACGTTTCGAAGACTGTGCAGCCTGATATCTGATAGTCGCGTATACATAAAAAACATTTACCTCTAGCTTCCTTCAAGCCTTAAGTTTAAATTTAAATACAAAAGAAATTAAAACTCAAGTCCGGCCCAACTAAGTGCACCCCACTTTCCCTAAGGCTCGCAAGGATGATGAATATTAACCGTTGCATAACCATTATCGATTTCAGTAAACATGGATACAACATTTTGAAACACGCCGAGTGAAGGGAGGTCGTGAGCGACTTGCATGTTGTCATTTGTTATTTGATGTGTTCCATCCATTTACGTCAATGTGCCGTTTGAAAGGTTCGTGTAATGATGTG
>NW_023592774.1:0-1432 GCF_014839805.1 Manduca sexta | reverse complement strand
TGATCTAATTGCATGAAAGGAATAACTAGTAAGAGTACTATGAGCCGCGCGTTCCCCTAGAGGCGACCTCGTAGCGGCGGTGCGTAGAGGCGCTCGTAGCGGGAGGCTCCGGCGCTAAGGGAAAACATACCAGGGTTGCATAAAATTTTAAAGGAATCTACGAAAGTGGTTTTCTTACTATTGAAATTAGCTTATAAAGAAATATTAATTGTTACTAGCTTATATTCAAACCATTTATGCTTTTGTAATAAAATATTTTATATCTTCTGTATATCAAATATTTTATACATTCAAAACATAATAATTTTACTGATTTAAACTATAGAGGATCTTTTGTAGCTCCAACAGAGCCTCACAGCCAAGTTTTGGCGACAAAATTATAGCAATGGACAATTAATGACCTATGTATTCTAAAAAAGAGAAGTAAAATAAAATAAATAAGTGTTGGACAAAAAAAGAGTGATCCAAAAAAAATGATATTTTATTTTGTGGCTTTGCTTGATTATTCGTGATATTGACATAACTAAAGCTATATCAATTTAAGAACAGCTGCGTGAGATATTGATGTGAATTATTTATCCATTAACTGCTACGGAAATTTCATTCCTTTCGACGTAGCGATGCTACGCGTAGGGGCGACACGTAGCGTCAAGCAGCTTTGGAAAGTTTCACCAAGACTCCATAAACAGTTGGAATATTAATTTACGTTATATTCGTTTATAATAATACCAAGCCTATATTATTATAAATTGTTTCACCACTAGGTAACTACCAGGTTGTTTAGGACTTATTATACTATGCTGTCCTAGTAGTATGGTATGACGGAATTTCCATACCTTCGAATCCCTTCGTTCATTCGTGTAACAACTAACGAATAAAGCTCATTTCTTTTTGCTTCATAACGAATATCTTTGTGTTACTATTTTCTCATATAAAGTCAAGTAATAACATCGACGTATATCCATAACAAGATTTTTTTGGTAAAATATACTATACACAAAATTAATAAACTTGCGCCATCTGACGGAGGGTAGTAAACATTAAAAGATAAAAGACAGTTTCAATAAATTTTCAATCTCATTTCTTATATGGATCATGATTTTACGTCTTGTTATTGTGGAAATCTGCACGATGCAAAGAAAATGTATTTTCGCGTGCCTTTCTTGTATAATCCTAAAACTTATTATTTCTCTAAACAATATAATATATTTTGTTATATTTAATTAAAGGTAAGACTATGTAATAAAGAGACATGCGAACGAAAAGTTTAAATTCTATAGCGACGTAAAAGACAAACATCAAAATGATATTAAAAATCTTTGTTATTTGAATTTCTTGCAAGCGCGCGGACGCCTTTTAGAGGGAGGCTTCGATGTCTGAAAAACATGTATCAGGGTGGCATGAAATCCAGGCGTAGTTCAAATGCGCGAAC
>NW_023592773.1:0-7420 GCF_014839805.1 Manduca sexta | reverse complement strand
GTGAGTTCACATACCAAATAGTAATTTTATTTAAGGGAGCGTTGATGAAATAAGTTTCAATCATTTGTCTGGCCATGTTGTTATGTTTTGATAATTGGAGCATTTCAAGTAACGCGACGCACAGGATATGACACTTATAATAGGTACAGTTAGCAAAAAAATAGTTGAACAAATTCCAAGCTTTAAAACTCTTTTACACGTTCAAAATATTCTTTTCTCTGTATTTAAAACAAAGCAAACGTATTGAAATTTATTTAAGTGAAGAAAAATGATTGTTGATAAAGACAAAAGTTCAAAAACAATTAGATTTTTTTTATTTGCTCAGCTACTGTTATGGCTGACTGCATCCATATGAACATTACGGTCTTAACAATAACAATAAAATGAATCGTTGCTACAACTAATTACGAAACTAATCAACCCTTGGCTATTTAATAGTTCAGTCTGTAATTGTACAAAGATTTTCACATTATCTTTTACCGCATTATCAGAGTTCCCAGGGCGGTGCTTGGCGCTCATTCGTCTCAAGATTGGTGTAGTTAGCGACTACAGCGGAATTGGATGCAATAATGGAACTCAATTAGCAAACCTTTCGTGTGTTTGATTGGAATCGATCGAAATATGAACCCAGACAAGTTGCAACCGTATATGGTTTAATTTAATTCACTGTTTTCCGAAACATATTGTAGAGTTGTGTGTTGGAAGTTGGTAAATGTATGGGAGTCACAACTCTAGCTATAATGAACCTCCAAAGATGGCACTGAATATATTATGTATTTTAAAACTCCAGAGTACGTTTAATACACAGTGGCGTACTTAGATGGTAATAGTAACAAATCGTAATACGTACTAATTAAACAAAGGCGTACGTTACTTTTATATGGGAGGTATGGTGTGACACAGCGTTCTCGCACAACTACGCACGTGCACTTACATAGCTGCGCAAGTGTGTGTGCCCAACACATATAATCGGTAAATTATATAGAACAATACTGCCGTGTTAAGCGCAAAAGCGATATGTCAGAGAAACCTAATTTCGAGATAATCGAGGTTTTGTAAATATAGTTTTGTATGTAAAACTGAGATAGAGCAATTCTTTTAAGTTTTTTAACAAGTTCTAAACAAGATATCATTATTTAGGTAAGTTCATTGGATGGGTATTTCTTTAAGCTATCTGACGACATAAAAATCAAGATTTAGATTTTGTTTGTGATACCGCTTTTGAGCTTATCATGGCAGAATATAGTAATAGCATAGTAAAATATATAATTACAACAATTAACAATGTCAAATTATTAATGATGGAAAATGTTATTCATATCATATTGTTTTTTGCATTCTAATGAATCATATTTAATAGCCTTATTAGTAAAAAAGTCAAAAATTCCCATTTTACCGATCTACCCAAACTGTCCTTTTATTAGAAACCTCGTAACTTCAAAAAGCCGGATTTGCCCCCGTAGACGGATTATGGCTCCCCGACTGTACATTCTTATATACACCCACCCTTACAAATTATAAAATTTTTCAATAATTTATTAGTAATTTCAGAACCCAACTTATACAATCGTAGTTTCGCGCACGCGTTTCTTTGTTCAGTAGTTAATGCAAGCTGTTAATTAAGTGAGTGCAGGTGAATACACCTCCGCTGACAATTAATTATATCCAACATCTGCGAACAACAGGGAATCGGAGACATTGCTGAGTTATACAGGCATCGGAATATATATTGCTGTTTTGATATGAAATTTGTGCATAAACATAAGTTCATTTTAAAATCAGACGAATTCTATCAGAAAAAAAATATATATTTCAAAAATAGAATTACCTATTTCGAAATATTATTGAAGTTTGAAAAAGCTAATCTGATGACGGATAAGTATTCTTTATAAGGGTAGGTGCATCAAAATTGGTATAAGTTCTATCATTTTTATGCAAAATAACAACTCTTGAAACGACTACTTCAAAGAAGTAGGCAATTCTGAAATATTATCCAGGAGAACGAGTTACTCTGAAGGAATTTCCAACGTGACTATGGTGGTTACAGGAAAGCTCAAACACCCCATTACCACGCAAACGAGCGGGGAAGTCTTTGGTCCCCTATTTCGACCTCTTTAGAATTTGTGACGGAATAACAAAGTATATTTTCATCCAGGAAAATTGACTGTGATATAAAATATTACGTGAGCTGGGTCACAAATTCCCTTTGCTTGTCACGTCTCGGTTGTGACGTCATAAAAGCTATCAATGTCGAGATTTCATTATCCAACTCCCCATAATCTTGTTGCTATTTACGAAGAGATTGTTTTACATGACCTAATGAGAAGAGATCTTGGTAATGGTAAATAAATGGTAAGTGATACGCCTTCGCAAAGACATTGGTAACACAACACGGAAATTTGAATTACAAATTACCGAACGGAACTCGGATAACTCATTTCAGTGCCCTTCAAGTTAAACAGTAAAATGTTAACACACGGCTGTTTGGTGGTGTAAATAGATAATGTGATGTTAAACGGACATTGTCTGCCAGTACAGAAAATAACGATTCACTAGTCTGTAGAAAGGCAGAAAAACATTGCAGTCTAAAACCGCCCTTGAATTTTTAAACAATGGCTGACGTCGTAGTATTAGAACAAAACCGTTGTTTTCTGCCTAGGTCAGACCGTAAACAGTAGAAAATTTAAAAATGTTTAATTGTAAAATGTAGGCAGAAATTGTAGCTGACTCGGATGACCAACACCTTAGTCCGTTCCGTGACCACGAAAGCTACAAAGTCTTCGAAACGTCGGAAGAAAATTAAAATATAAATACCGGAATTAAATCCGTAAAATATTTTTGTTTTAAATTAGAACCATTAAGCAGACGGTTCAAAGTCTAAAATTTTTTGTTCCAAAAACACAGAATTCACCTTCAGGAGACAAAACCTATGCCATTCTGCATCGGGTGAAAGTTATATACGTATTGTAACGGTCGGCTGAACTGAGGGTTAAAATTTACTGCCAACGCCGTAACATCTTCAAACCAAGTAATACTGTTATATTTCAAAGTGACAAGGTCAGGAAAGGCGGACAACGGTCGAGGAAAACAACTTATATTTAGCCTTAGTTGTAATTGTAACTGTTGACCTAGATATTTATATTTATCTTCTTTCTACCCACGAGATAACGATGCTCAAATAGATTTGATATAAGTTAATTCCCGGATATTTATTTGGGCAAAAACATCTTTACAATCAATATATTCTAAGATACATGTATATTGGGTTTTATTCTAGACTGTAGTCCTTTATGTTGACACATCATTGTGACTTAGTTACTAAATAATAATAAATATAAAATATATCGACTAAGGTAAGGCAGACGACGGAGGATTTGTATCAAGTATAGGTAGGAAAGATCGACTGACGGAAGCCATCATGCGTTTTATTGCCTACGAGTAAAAGCAAAGGAAGGTGGTTTTATACCTGATTGGTCGGATTTCTGACCAAGTTGTTAACCGCGTGGCCTCTGGTTCGGGTTTCTAACCAATTTTTCTACGCCGGCATATCGAATAAAAGCTGACCTACTTAAGCGAATGTGGGACGGTTCTCGGGGTTTTTAATTGAATCCAAAATCTCCAAACCTACTTCTAGTACCTATTACAGCAGCACGCAGATCTTTTAGAGGTTCCTTTAGTTACATCTTACAGACAGTATTTAATGAATAGATAATATTTCTAAAGCAAATATAAGCGGCAATTGTTTAGTTACTGCATTCAACCGCTCAGTTCTGTTTCAAATTTTATCAAATATCCAAATATCTTCATAAAGCTTTCCTATATATTACCAGTTCTATTACAAATTTTATCAAATATCAAGACTTCTTTATAAAGCTTTCCCAAGCATAATATCAGGGAGAATTACTAAAAACAGGGTTTAGAATCAAAATACTTGACTAAAACATACTTTATACCTATGAAGCAATGAAAATTTTGGAATGTTTTAGGAGATAGCCAGCTATATGTACGTCACGGTATTCTGTCAAAGGTAATGTTCCGTGAGCTCTTAAGCCTCACAATAAAAGCATAGCATTAAGAATTTCTCTCGAATTTTGGTAATATGCGCATGTCACGTGATATCTTGTATTTCAAAACGCGCATGAGCCCATAAGGATTTTTAATGAATGACGTATTACGTTAATGAGTTTTGAAATGAGATGATGGCGTACACCAATTAAAACTTAACATAATGTCATGTTTATTAATTATTCAAAGTATTTCCAAGGATTAGTTAGAGATCCAAAATTTAAACCTTAAATGCCAGTCTTATTATCCCGATAAGCAACAAAATTGATTGGCATTAAAAATAATTTTAGGTTGACAATTTTCTTGGTAAAATTTTTTTTTTGAAAATCTATGTTGCGATGAAAAAAATAGGTGGTGAGTTGTAAACAGGACGCATATGATTGCGTGAGCAAAAGAGGAAGGAAGCAAATGTAAGATAGAATTGGTTGGGCGATACAATTAGACGTGAAAGACGGAAAATTCCTATATAAGTTGTTTATTAAGAGATAATTAAAACTGCGTAAAGTGATTGTTTTGGTGTTTTGTTTCATCCCACATGCATGAGAACAGATTTTAAGTACTTCAAAATAATGGTCGATTTCCCTTTATCTACAACTGTGTAAACATTAATAATGTAACTGTAATTACGAATTTAATTGTATGATCATCGAGTTTCATCATTTTCTTGAAATTTGGTGACTTATTTTCCATTGCTTATTTACATCCTGTATTACCCATTATATATTTTCATATTCTGTACATAAGCCGTATAAGATTTTAATGGAGTAGAGATTTCACGGTGTCTGCCTCTCGAGGGTTGACATAGATAAATTGAACTCCCACCTTTCCTGTTTTAGGGTTCAGTGGGACTGACATAAAACTTTCAAGTATGCTAATCTTAGTAAGAGTTTAATGAAGTGAAACATCTTTAGTATCGTTGAGATTTTAAACTCAATGAAACGGAAATACTACATGATACTTGAATAAGGAACAGCATTCAACCAGGCGGTATGCTACATTTTGCATCTTTTTTTTATGAATCTAAGATGTTTTTATAATGGAGATACTTACTATTATTTTGTAATCTCATATAACGTATACTATTTTATACATTAGACTTCATTAAGATGCAACAACATGCGCCATAACCAGGCAATTCTCGCCCGCATTGACGTATATATATATATATATATATATATATATACCATTATCTCGTTTCATGATTTAATGCTATTTCATTAATAGCATTAAATGCTCTGTCTAAATGATAGCAAAGGTAGCACATCAAATTTTAATAGTAGGTAAAATGGAACTATCAAGAAAAAGAGATTTATGAAGAGCAACGCATTTCTCGGCGGGCTTTGAAGTTTCATTATTAGTGAAGTTATTTACACTAAAATACCTGAGTGTTTTGTTAAATGCCATATAGCATACCAAGAACCCAAGTACAAACTTAGCTTGCGTGTTAAGCAATGAGCAATTCCAAGAACTTTCTGATATTTTTATACATGTAAAGAGTTATAAAGGTAATAAATTATATCTAAAAAGAGATACGGAACCTTCTAGGAAACATAAAGCGGAGTAAATTATTAATGTTTATTTCCTTTCGGTAATACGGGCTCTTCGGATTTGTAGTTTATTTCACATTCAACGCGTAAGGGAATGATTTTTGTAGCCTTAAAGTTATTTATTAGGTTGTCGAGATCATTTCGCTTCATATTGGTTAAATTAGTTTTGTATGTTGGAGCAAATGTTTGAAATACTTTTGGTTGCGGCTTCGGTGAAGGTGCTTGGAACAGACCAAATTGGTGCATCGTATTCTTCATCAAGCTTTCATCCAAATCATGATGATTAGCCTGGTACTATCCATCTATATAGTTGTTTCTGTAACTAGCATATCATGTATAAATTACAGTAAATTGTTACCGGTTTTTTCCAATCGAAAAAAGATATTTCGAAGATAATATAAAAATAACTTTACATTTTTGCCACTTCGGTAAGAAACCTTGAAAAGGCCAGTATTTTACCAAAATCTGATGCCAGTGAGCGGTAAATTGGCAAAACAAGCCCTCGGCCCGACCCTTAGAAGCAAACAAACTTATTAGCTGAAAGGGTTTGTGTAACGAAAACAAGATTTCCTATTATTACACTCACCGGTTTCTTTGTCAAATAATTTCGCAGACAGTTCTCTTATTGTTCTAATTCCATTGCTTTAATTGACGTGTTGATAATTATATGCGATGGGGTGAGAAAATTATTTGATATCGTCTTGGTCACTTTGTTTCGTTGTTTTGCTTTTGTTATTTGCTATATTTATTTCGTATGGTTTATAAGATTTTAATGCCCGATAAGATTGTCATACAAGCTTTGTTTTTACTTTGAGGTTATCGGAGTACTGCTTTTTTATATTGCAGCTGATTTAAAATATTATATTTAATAGATATTTTAATATTTACATACATAACATCACGTATTTTATCCCCGAAGGGGTATGCAGAGGCGCAACTAGGGCACCCACTTTTCGCCAAGTATGTTCCGTCCCATGATGTGATAGGGGCGAGCCTATCGCCATATCGGGCACAAATTCCAGACTCCGGGCTGATACTGAGCAGAAAAACCCAAATATCACTTTGCCCGACCCGGGATTCGAACCCAGGACCTCAGAGCGCTATTGTACCGGACATGCAATACAACTATATTATATTTTATACGATGGTGGTAGTATATTTGTATCCGAATAGCGAACACCGTACATAACGTATAGGATGCTCATAGTGGCCCATGTGTATCGCGTTCCGTGATCAACCTGTATAGGTACGTATATCCGGTTTCAAACAGATCGGCATATTTGTGTTGATTGGATAATTTACACTTTATTTGGGACCCACTCCTACCATCAGTGTAGTGCGGTCATTTTATCGCGCTCATGTATAACAAAAATGTTCCTTGCAACAATATCTTGATACTGAAAAACAAAATTATTTCTAGTAACGTTGATCTCCAAAATAAACGGAGTTTACAACAACGAACGTAAATGTATAACGTGAAGATTTTATTACTGCAACTCCTGTAATATTAAATTATGACTTCATATTACTCGTGCAAGTTTGTCATTTGTATTTGTCTACGTAGAGAAATGCTGTTAGCATATTTACAGCAATAGTCCTGCTCGAAGGCGATGATATTACAATGTCATAGTAAAATAAATTTATTGTTTTTTTATGTTGGCTTCACGCTTACAGAGATTATCAATCTTTAATTTTCTCCTTGTGGGTAATTCAATTAGGATTTCTGTCATCGTAGCCCTTTGTGGGTTTAAATCCCGTCTATTGGTATACGTCACAGTTGGCTAGAAACAATTATGCCAAGTCCCTAA
>NW_023592772.1:0-4883 GCF_014839805.1 Manduca sexta | reverse complement strand
ATTCAACCAATTTTCCAGGCTCGTATTACATCATTATTAAGATTTCACGAGTAAAATCTATAGTACTTACATTAGGATCTTCGGTTGGAATTACTGGAGGTTTATGTTCTGGTTCTGGCGTGATAATCGTTGGTTTTGCTTCCATCATCGAGCCCATCTAAAAGCAGAAGAGAAGAATAAGTTCATAGATTTTTAGATATTCATCATCATCAGCCTCAGGATGTCCACTGCTGAACATGGGCCTCTCCCAAATATTTCCACATCAACCTATTCTAAGCAGCCCGCACCCAGCGACCTCCTGCAACTAATTCTTTTTAATTAGGTCATTTATCCGCCTCTTGAGTAATTTTAGGTATTAGAAAGAATATAATCTCATGACATAAATGTAGAGAAATGAGTGTTGAAGACTAAAATAAAATTTTGCTTAGCTGCTTCTTTTAGAATACCTGAAAAATTACACTTAGTACCTATACTCGTATACCTTAGATTACATAGTTTAGTGTCTGCACATAAGTATGAAAAAATATTTCAGCTAAGCTAAATTAACTTACAAGGGGGTAGCCAGCTTAAACTAAGCGGCGATCTCAGATTTTGATAGAGGGAAGGGTGTTTAAAGCGTAAAGTTCGTAAAGATGCTCCCAATTATTTAACACTATTGTTGAATCTAGGGTGATTACTGCCAACCCTACCCTCCACCTGCCCACGACCTTGTTAGTTTAGGTTAGATTTTTGTCTGTAACCGGCTTTAAACTTTAGTATTTTAAAGTCTGTCCATTTATTTCCGAGAAATACTACACTACTACAATACTGTTTTCTTTTATAGTCCATCAAAAAGTTATCAGGGTCTGCGAGTTGACTAAAATATTTGAAATAATTGATTTAGATCCTTTTGGTCTTAAAAATAAAGATGTCGGAAACAATACAAAACTTACAGAAACATTCATTTTTATGTAAGCCAATTTATCTTAATGTTTTAAGTCTAAATTTGCATAAAACATAGAACCAAATAGTACGTATTTCGTATGGAATAGAAACGAAAACTGAAAAAGTCCCGAGAGACATGTAGCCTTATCTAGCATGTTCCGTTGTTTCATGTCCCACATTAGGAATAAAGGCTGGCGTCGACTAGAGCATAATCGAGGCGCTGCAAATCATATGACGTTTGTTTCATCTCAGTGATTCAGATTGGCTCGGTGGTGCATTCCCAATGGACACAGTTGTATAGTAAATAGTAAGTGAATTAACGCGATTCGATTAGATATAGTCGACACTTTAAAATCAATACTTACAAGAATATATTGCCAGCCATCTTCTACTCTTAGTAAGAACAATTTCTCACGTATAACATAAGCAAGTGTACCCAACGGTGTGGAATGGGTTTTCTGTGAAAGAAAAGTATTTTATAAGCATGATATTTATTTTTATTTTATTTACAGGGTCACGTTGACATTGCGTTGCTAAATAAAACCACATACTTATTTTTAAAATAATACATCCCAATAAGCCATTCGAAGCGTAAGTCTAACACAAAAAGTGTAAGATTTGAACAAAACAAATATCAATAAACTAATTTAGTTTTACGCGGCCTAATCCCACTATTACTACTCCAAGAGAATTCGTCGCAGCGGCAACATCACACTTTCATTCAGCAATACATTCACATCATATTCGCACTAAACTACAAAATGATAAAAAAAAACATAAAAGTAAAACTGGTATTTTTGGTGCAAATATATTCAGGGATGATTTTTGATATAATGTTGCCAGGTACTTAGATATATATCTATGGTTAGCAGAGGTAAAAACTAGTATGTGGTTTCCATTATTAACGGAATGTCAAAGTCTAATAATCATGTTTTATCCGTTGATCTTGCTGCGGAAAAATATATTTACTGATTAATAAAAAGCTATTGCATGAGTATAGTTACCTGCATCAAAGATCTCTTATTTCTATAAACAACAGTGGATGTTGTGTAATCTTCATCTTCATCGAAATCGACTGCTGAAACCAATATAAAGCTTCTAAATTATCTTTATATAAGGCGTCAATTAAAAACTAAAAGTAATATATAATCTCTACCCATCGCTATGGTATAAAGGCGTGATACTAGGAACGTATGTATGTCAAAGTTAAAAAGAAAGAAAAGAAAAATTATACAAGACGAAATAGAAAGAAAGTTAAAAACATTTACAAGTATAACAAATATTGGATATCTTCTTCTTCTATACTTATAATAAATGTGTAGAGAGGTCAATTCTGTACATGAAATATATTTTCAAAATAACTATCAGGAGTTATTAGAGATCGATACTGATGCCAAAAATGCAATTAGTAAAATTTTTGTCTGTCTGTCTGTCTGTATAACCGTTATAGAAACAAAAACTACTCGACGGATTTTAACGAAACTTGGTACAATTATTTTTCATACTCCTGAGCAGGTTATAGTATACTTTTCATCACGCTACAATTAATAGGAGCAGAGCAGTGAAGGGAAATGTTGGGAAAACGGGAGAAGTTACTCAATTTTTTAAGCTTTCGTCGCGTGTGCAACCTTAATGGTTAAAGCTACACAGAAATCATGTATGACGGAAATGTTCTTCTTAAAATTATATAAAAAATATCCCACGACAGCATAGCATTTTTGAAGTCCGAAATCCACGCGGGCGAAGCTGCGGGTGGAAGCTAGTTAGTAAATATAAACGTTGGTATAATATTGATTATTGTATTGAAAAGCATGAAAGTCATAAAATGGTGCGCATAGAATGAACAAGAAAGAAGCATAAAAGTAATAAAATGGCCACGGAATGAACAAGAAAGATCTTGAGGACGTTTAGATCCGCGATTTAATTGTATTTTTGTTACTTTCTTTCACATAACATATACATCAATGGCGAAAGGTGAAATTTTCAGAAAGAAAACCCGACACAACATATAGGTACTAATATGTATAAATAGGGTCTGCAAATAGTTCTACTGATAATTAGATTCTACATAAAGTGACGCCGGTAGGAATCGAGTTATATGGAACCTTTGCCTGTGATATACACGTTTATCATAAATTATTATTTTAATTACTAACATAGTTTTAATACAATTTGTATTCTTTTATTAATGAGTCCTGTGTTATGACTCAAATAACTCAATATTATTATTGTAAATAGTAATGTCACGATATTACGCGAAGGAAAATATACTATCCAACATTTTGCAAATTTTAAATAGTAAAATGCATAAGACAATATTTTAAATTTAATAATCTCATATATATATGATATTCTAAACAGTTTTCATAAAATAACCTTAGCACATTTGCACAAAACATTTTACAGGCATTATACAAATTTTGCAGTCAAAAGAATCACTTAAGTTGACTTTAACAATACTTCGCAAACATTAAAGTTGCATAAAGTTTTCAAAAGAATATTTAGAAAACAATTACGTTCACTGTAAAATGTTTTTCTTGTATTGAAAATATTTTGCAAAATAAATTACGTAGTTTCACTAGTTATGGACACAGTGAACTTTTTTATTTATTTAGTCTAACATTGACAATTCATTATTGAAATAAGTGTACCTAATATCATAAGATACAGTTACATACTATTAATTTAGAACAATTTCAAACATTTATCAAGATAACGATAATACTTCACAACTAACAAAATTTTGCTAAAAATAAAATGCATGAAAACATAGACACATGAATAGAAAATGAAGTTAAAAGCCTTACTTCATATATAAGATAGCTAAGTCAATATATAGAGCAATTATAACAAAAAGGCACTGAATCCACCGCAATCTGGAACCAGGCCGGTTGTGGTTCCATGCGCTTGCGCACCTTGTAACCTTCGATATTAGGGAGAGAGAGTAATGGCAGAGTTTTAGTCGGTAGGACGGTTAATACCGGTGAGTCAAGCAGAAATCCGTAAACGGAATTATTCGTGTTAAAAAGAAATAAGTCTGGAACCAGGCTTAAATTTTATTTCTCGTTTTATGCAACAGACATCTGAGAAATGATACGACAGAATGTGTACAAAAATAATATTTTCCTCACCGTCCTTATTCACTATCTTCTCAATTATGACGTTCCCTGGTTCACCTTTGGGCCCAGTTATGGACAATCCTGGATGCCCTGGAGGTCCAGGGGGTCCCGGTGGTCCTGGCGGTCCAATTAACGGAACTCGAGTGCTGGTCTCTTTACATGGTTCTCCTGGAGGTCCAGGAGGGCCAACCTTCCCAGGTATACCAGGGGTGCCAGCTTGTCCTCTATCACCTTTGGCACCTTTTAACTGGTATAAATAAAAAAATACCCATAAATGTCTACACTAAGACTATTTCCTGTTAGAAAAAAATAAACGCTCTTCATTTTTTATGAAAAAGTCTTTCTCATTGCTAAATAATTTAATTCAATATATTTAAGTACTTGATAGACCAATCAAACGAATAATAATGTTAGAGGATAGGCAAGGGTTTATTCCAATAAACTATAAAATATATATTTGTGATACTTTTTGCTAAAAAACACTGAGCGTTTGATAGACTGAGGTAATTGGTCATTAGCAGTCGTATCGGTCGGTTGGTGTAATATTTTTAAAAGTATATCTGTAATCAGTAGTAGTTCCTTAATTTTAATAAAACCGCTTCAGTTTCTATCAATATTAAATAAGTAAAATACATGTTACATTACTTATTCATACCTCTACTAGATTTATTGGCGGAGCACTTTCGCCTCTCTCTCCTTTCTCGCCCTTTGGTCCTGGTGGTGCATTTTTTCCAGCAGGCCCTGGATATCCCTAAAACAATAAAATATTGTGTTACATTCTTATAAAATTACTACTAAACCATTTTTTAATAAGCTGAAGATGTAAAATGAAACATGTAC